>NW_028249097.1:0-233394 GCF_964263255.1 Lissotriton vulgaris | reverse complement strand
GGAGGCATTTAATGTTCGAGCAAAAACGGCTGATTTTCGACAAAAGAGATAACACCCCCCCATTACGTCATGCTTCAGAAATGTGGAAAATGGTCCGTTTTCAAATGTTTTATTTTTGAACGTCAGTTCACATTTGTAGGTGGATCATCAGTGTTAGAGCTAAAATTAGCATGTTTAAAGTGATTTTCATGCTTCCAGGGGCTCGGGAAGTTAATTAAATACCATTTGGAGGCATTTAATGTTCGAGCAAAAACAGCTGATTTTCGACAAAAGAGATAACACCCCCCCATTACGTCATGCTTCAGAAATGTGGAAAATGGTCCGTTTTCAAATGTTTTATTTTTGAACGTCAGTTCACATTTGTAGGTGGATCATCAGTGTTAGAGCTAAAATTAGCATGTTTAAAGTGATTTTCATGCTTCCAGGGGCCCTAAACACAAGATTTATGGAATGGTTAAAAGTGCATGAAAATGGCCAATTTACTCACTCTGAGTTCTCAAAAAGGGTTTCTTCACCCCGGGAAGTTAATTAAATACCATTTGGAGGCATTTAATGTTCGAGCAAAAACGGCTGATTTTCGACAAAAGAGATACCCCCCCATTACGTCATGCTTCAGAAATGTGGAAAAATGGTCCGTTTTCAAATGTTTTATTTTTGAACGTCAGTTCAAGTTTGTAGGTGGATCATCAGTGTTAGAGTTAAAATTAGCATGTTTAAAGTGATTTTCATGCTTCCAGGAGCTCGGGAAGTTAATTAAATACCATTTGGAGGCATTTAATGTTCGAGCAAAAATGGCTGATTTTCGACAAAAGAGATAACACCCCCCCATTACGTCATGCTTCAGAAATGTGGAAAATGGTCCGTTTTCAAATGTTTTATTTTTGAACGTCAGTTCACATTTGTAGGTGGATCATCAGTGTTAGAGCTAACATTGGCATGTTTAAAGTGATTTTCATGCTTCCAGGGGCCCTAAACACAAGATTTATGGAATGGTTAAAAGTGCATGAAAATGGCCAATTTACTCACTCTGAGTTCTCAAAAAGGGTTTCTTCACCCCGGGAAGTTAATTAAATACCATTTGGAGGCATTTAATGTTCGAGCAAAAACGGCTGATTTTCGACAAAAGAGATAACACCCCCCCATTACGTCATGCTTCAGAAATGTGGAAAATGGTCCGTTTTCAAATGTTTTATTTTTGAACGTCAGTTCACATTTGTAGGTGGATCATCAGTGTGAGAGCTAAAATTAGCATGTTTAAAGTGATTTTCATGCTTCCAGGGGCTCGGGAAGTTAATTAAATACCATTTGGAGGCATTTAATGTTCGAGCAAAAACGGCTGATTTTCGACAAAAGAGATAACACCCCCCCATTAGGTCATGCTTCAGAAATGTGAAAAATGGTCCGTTTTCAAATGTTTTATTTTTGAACGTCAGTTCACATTTGTAGGTGGATCATCAGTGTTAGAGCTAAAATTAGCGTGTTTAAAGTGATTTTCATGCTTCCAGGGGCCCTAAACACAAGATTTATGGAATCGTTAAAAGTGCATGAAAATGGCCAATTTACTCACTCTGAGTTCTCAAAAAGGGTTTCTTCACCCCAGGAAGTTAATTAAATACCATTTGGAGGCATTTAATGTTCGAGCAAAAACGGCTGAGTTTCGACAAAAGAGATAACACCCCCCATTACGTCATGCTTCAGAAATGTGGAAAATGGTCCGTTTTCAAATGTTTTATTTTTGAACGTCAGTTCACATTTGTAGGTGGATCATCAGTGTTAGAGCTAAAATTAGCATGTTTAAAGTGATTTTCATGCTTCCAGGGGCTCGGGAAGTTAATTAAATACCATTTAGAGGCATTTAATGTTCGAGCAAAAACGGCTGGTTTTCGACAAAAGAGATAACACCCCCCCCATTACGTCATGCTTCAGAAATGTGGAAAATGGTCCGTTTTCAAATGTTTTATTTTTGAACGTCAGTTCACATTTGTAGGTGGATCATCAGTGTTAGAGCTAAAATTAGCATGTTTAAAGTGATTTTCATGCTTCCAGGGGCCCTTAACACAAGATTTATGGAATGGTTAAAAGTGCATGAAAATGGCCAATTTACTCACTCTGAGTTCTCAAAAAGGGTTTCTTCACCCCGGGAAGTTAATTAAATACCATTTGGAGGCATTTAATGTTCGAGCAAAAACGGCTGATTTTCGACAAAAGAGATAACACCCCCCCATTACGTCATGCTTCAGAAATGTGGAAAATGGTCCGTTTTCAAATGTTTTATTTTTGAACGTCAGTTCACATTTGTAGGTGGATCATCAGTGTTAGAGCTAAAATTAGCATGTTTAAAGTGATTTTCATGCTTCCAGGGGCCCTAAACACAAGATTTATGGAATGGTTAAAAGTGCATGAAAATGGCCAATTTACTCACTCTGAGTTCTCAAAAAGGGTTTCTTCACCCCGGGAAGTTAATTAAATACCATTTGGAGGCATTTAATGTTCGAGCAAAAACGGCTGATTTTCGACAAAAGAGATAACACCCCCCCATTACGTCATGCTTCAGAAATGTGGAAAATGGTCCGTTTTCAAATGTTTTATTTTTGAACGTCAGTTCACATTTGTAGGGGGATCATCAGTGTTAGAGCTAAAATTAGCATGTTTAAAGTGATTTTCATGCTTCCAGGGGCTCGGGAAGTTAAATGAATACCATTTGGAGGCATTTAATGTTCGAGCAAAAACGGCTGATTTTCGACAAAAGAGATAACACCCCCCCATTACGTCATGCTTCAGAAATGTGGAAAATGGTCCGTTTTCAAATGTTTTATTTTTGAACGTCAGTTCACATTTGTAGGTGGATCATCAGTGTTAGAGCTAACATTGGCATGTTTAAAGTGATTTTCATGCTTCCAGGGGCCCTAAACACAAGATTTATGGAATGGTTAAAAGTGCATGAAAATGGCCAATTTACTCACTCTGAGTTCTCAAAAAGGGTTTCTTCACCCCGGGAAGTTAATTAAATACCATTTGGAGGCATTTAATGTTCGAGCAAAAACGGCTGATTTTCGACAAAAGAGATAACACCCCCCCATTACGTCATGCTTCAGAAATGTGGAAAATGGTCCGTATTCAAATGTTTTATTTTTGAACGTCAGTTCACATTTGTAGGTGGATCATCAGTGTTAGAGCTAAAATTAGCATGTTTAAAGTGATTTTCATGCTTCCAGGGGCCCTTAACACAAGATTTATGGAATGGTTAAAAGTGCATGAAAATGGCCAATTTACTCACTCTGAGTTCTCAAAAAGGGTTTCTTCACCCCGGGAAGTTAATTAAATACCATTTGGAGGCATTTAACTTTCGAGCAAAAACGGCTGATTTTCGACAAAAGAGATAACACCCCCCCATTACGTCATGCTTCAGAAATGTGGAAAATGGTCCGTTTTCAAATGTTTTATTTTTGAACGTCAGTTCACATTTGTAGGTGGATCATCAGTGTTAGAGCTAAAATTAGCATGTTTAAAGTGATTTTCATGCTTCCAGGGGCCCTAAACACAAGATTTATGGAATGGTTAAAAGTGCATGAAAATGGCCAATTTACTCACTCTGAGTTCTCAAAAAGGGTTTCTTCACCCCGGGAAGTTAATTAAATACCATTTGGAGGCATTTAATGTTCGAGCAAAAACGGCTGATTTTCGACAAAAGAGATAACACCCCCCCATTACGTCATGCTTCAGAAATGTGGAAAATGGTCCGTTTTCAAATGTTTTATTTTTGAACGTCAGTTCACATTTGTAGGTGGATCATCAGTGTTAGAGCTAAAATTAGCATGTTTAAAGTGATTTTCATGCTTCCAGGGGCTCGGGAAGTTAAATGAATACCATTTGGAGGCATTTAATGTTCGAGCAAAAACGGCTGATTTTCGACAAAAGAGATAACACCCCCCCATTATGTCATGCTTCAGAAATGTGGAAAATGGTCCGTTTTCAAATGTTTTATTTCTGAACGTCAGTTCACATTTGTAGGTGGATCATCAGTGTTAGAGCTCAAATTAGCATGTTTAAAGTGATTTTCATGCTTCCAGGGGCCCTAAACACAAGATTTATGGAATGGTTAAAAGTGCATGAAAATGGCCAATTTACTCACTCTGAGTTCTCAAAAAGGGTTTCTTCACCCCGGGAAGTTAATTAAATACCATTTGGAGGCATTTAATGTTCGAGCAAAAACGGCTGATTTTCGACAAAAGAGATACCCCCCCATTACGTCATGCTTCAGAAATGTGGAAAAATGGTCCGTTTTCAAATGTTTTATTTTTGAACGTCAGTTCAAGTTTGTAGGTGGATCATCAGTGTTAGAGTTAAAATTAGCATGTTTAAAGTGATTTTCATGCTTCCAGGAGCTCGGGAAGTTAATTAAATACCATTTGGAGGCATTTAATGTTCGAGCAAAAATGGCTGATTTTCGACAAAAGAGATAACACCCCCCCATTACGTCATGCTTCAGAAATGTGGAAAATGGTCCGTTTTCAAATGTTTTATTTTTGAACGTCAGTTCACATTTGTAGGTGGATCATCAGTGTTAGAGCTAACATTGGCATGTTTAAAGTGATTTTCATGCTTCCAGGGGCTCTAAACACAAGATTTATGGAATGGTTAAAAGTGCATGAAAATGGCCAATTACTCACTCTGAGTTCTCAAAAAGGGTTTCTTCACCCCAGGAAGTTAATTAAATACCATTTGGAGGCATTTAATGTTCGAGCAAAAACAGCTGATTTTCGACAAAAGAGATAACACCCCCCCATTACGTCATGCTTCAGAAATGTGGAAAATGGTCCGTTTTCAAATGTTTTATTTTTGAACGTCAGTTCACATTTGTAGGTGGATCATCAGTGTTAGAGCTAAATTTAGCATGTTTAAAGTGATTTTCATGCTTCCAGGGGCCCTAAACACAAGATTTATGGAATGGTTAAAAGTGCATGAAAATGGTCAATTTACTCACTCTGAGTTCTCAAAAAGGGTTTCTTCACCCCAGGAAGTTAATTAAATACCATTTGGAGGCATTTAATGTTCGAGCAAAAACGGCTGATTTTCGACAAAAGAGATAACACCCCCCCATTACGTCATGCTTCAGAAATGTGGAAAATGGTCCGTTTTCAAATGTTTTATTTTTGAACGTCAGTTCACATTTGTAGGTGGATCATCAGTGTTAGAGCTAAATTTAGCATGTTTAAAGTGATTTTCATGCTTCCAGGGGCTCGGGAAGTGAATTAAATACCATTTGGAGGCATTTAATGTTCGAGCAAAAATGGCTGATTTTCGACAAAAGAGATAACACCCCCCCATTACGTCATGCTTCAGAAATGTGGAAAATGGTCCGTTTTCAAATGTTTTATTTTTGAACGTCAGTTCACATTTGTAGGTGGATCATCAGTGTTAGAGCTAACGATGGCATGTTTAAAGTGATTTTCATGCTTCCAGGGGCCCTAAACACAAGATTTATGGAATGGTTAAAAGTGCATGAAAATGGCCAATTTACTCACTCTGAGTTCTCAAAAAGGGTTTCTTCAGCCCGGGAAGTTAATTAAATACCATTTGGAGGCATTTAATGTTCGAGCAAAAACGGCTGATTTTCGACAAAAGAGATAACACCCCCCCATTACGTCATGCTTCAGAAATGTGGAAAATGGTCCGTTTTCAAATGTTTTATTTTTGAACGTCAGTTCACATTTGTAGGTGGATCATCAGTGTTAGAGCTAAAATTAGCATGTTTAAAGTGATTTTCATGCTTCCAGGGGCTCGGGAAGTTAATTAAATACCATTTGGAGGCATTTAATGTTCGAGCAAAAAAGGCTGATTTTCGACAAAAGAGATAACACCCCCCCATTACGTCATGCTTCAGAAATGTGGAAAATGGTCCGTTTTCAAATGTTTTATTTTTGAACGTCAGTTCACATTTGTAGGTGGATCATCATTGTTAGAGCTAAAATTAGCATGTTTAAAGTGATTTTCATGCTTCCAGGGGCCCTAAACACAAGATTTATGGAATGGTTAAAAGTGCATGAAAATGGCCAATTTACTCACTCTGAGTTCTCAAAAAGGGTTTCTTCACCCCGGGAAGTTAATTAAATACCATTTGGAGGCATTTAATGTTCGAGCAAAAACGGCTGATTTTCGACAAAAGAGATAACACCCCCCCATTACATCATGCTTCAGAAATGTGGAAAATGGTCCGTTTTCAAATGTTTTATTTTTGAACGTCAGTTCACATTTGTAGGTGGATCATCAGTGTTAGAGCTAAAATTAGCATGTTTAAAGTGATTTTCATGCTTCCAGGGGCCCTAAACACAAGATTTATGGAATGGTTAAAAGTGCATGAAAATGGCCAATTTACTCACTCTGAGTTCTCAAAAAGGGTTTCTTCACCTCGGGAAGTTAAATAAATACCATTTGGAGGCATTTAATGTTTGAGCAAAAACGGCTGATTTTCGACAAAAGAGATAACACCCCCCCATTACGTCATGCTTCAGAAATGTGGAAAATGGTGCGTTTTCAAATGTTTTATTTTTGAACGTCAGTTCACATTTGTAGGTGGATCATCAGTGTTAGAGCTCAAATTAGCATGTTTAAAGTGATTTTCATGCTTCCAGGGGCTCGGGAAGTGAATTAAATACTATTTGGAGGCATTTAATGTTCAAGCAAAAACGGCTGATTTTCGACAAAAGAGATAACACCCCCCCATTACGTCATGCTTCACAAATGTGGAAAATGGTCCGTTTTCAAATGTTTTTTTTTTGAACGTCAGTTCACATTTGTAGGTGGATCATCAGTGTTAGAGCTAAAATTAGCATGTTTAAAGTGATTTTCATGCTTCCAGGGGCTCGGGAAGTTAATTAAATACCATTTGGAGGCATTTAATGTTCGAGCAAAAATGGCTGATTTTCGACAAAAGAGATAACATCCCCCCATTACGTCATGCTTCAGAAATGTGGAAAATGGTCCGTTTTCAAATGTTTTATTTTTGAACGTCAGTTCACATTTGTAGGTGGATCCTCAGTGTTAGAGCTAACATTGGCATGTTTAAAGTGATTTTCATGCTTCCAGGGGCCCTAAACACAAGATTTATGGAATGGTTAAAAGTGCATGAAAATGGCCAATTACTCACTCTGAGTTCTCAAAAAGGGTTTCTTCACCCCGGTAAGTTAATTAAATACCATTTGGAGGCATTTAATGTTCGAGCAAAAACAGCTGATTTTCGACAAAAGAGATAACACCCCCCCATTACGTCATGCTTCAGAAATGTGGAAAATGGTCCGTTTTCAAATGTTTTATTTTTGAACGTCAGTTCACATTTGTAGGTGGATCATCAGTGTTAGAGCTAAATTTAGCATGTTTAAAGTGATTTTCATGCTTCCAGGGGCTCGGGAAGTGAATTAAATACCATTTGGAGGCATTTAATGTTCGAGCAAAAATGGCTGATTTTCGACAAAAGAGATAACACCCCCCCATTACGTCATGCTTCAGAAATGTGGAAAATGGTCCGTTTTCAAATGTTTTACTTTTGAACGTCAGTTCACATTTGTAGGTGGATCATCAGTGTTAGAGCTAACATTGGCATGTTTAAAGTGATTTTCATGCTTCCAGGGGCCCTAAACACAAGATTTATGGAATGGTTAAAAGTGCATGAAAATGGCCAATTTACTCACTCTGAGTTCTCAAAAAGGGTTTCTTCACCCCGGGAAGTTAATTAAATACCATTTGGAGGCATTTAATGTTCGAGCAAAAACGGCTGATTTCCGACAAAAGAGATAACACCCCCCCATTACGTCATGCTTCAGAAATGTGGAAAATGGTCCGTTTTCAAATGTTTTAGTTTTGAACGTCAGTTCACATTTGTAGGTGGATCATCAGTGTTAGAGCTAAAATTAGCATGTTTAAAGTGATTTTCATGCTTCCAGGGGCCCTAAACACAAGATTTATGGAATGGTTAAAAGTGCATGAAAATGGCCAATTTACTCACTCTGAGTTCTCAAAAAGGGTTTCTTCACCTCGGGAAGTTAAATAAATACCATTTGGAGGCATTTAATGTTCGAGCAAAAACAGCTGATTTTCGACAAAAGAGATAACACCCCCCCATTACGTCATGCTTCAGAAATGTGGAAAATGGTCCGTTTTCAAATGTTTTATTTTTGAACGTCAGTTCACATTTGTAGGTGGATCATCAGTGTTAGAGCTCAAATTAGCATGTTTAAAGTGATTTTCATGCTTCCAGGGGCTCGGGAAGTGAATTAAATACTATTTGGAGGCATTTAATGTTCAAGCAAAAACTGCTGATTTTCGACAAAAGAGATAACACCCCCCCATTACGTCATGCTTCAGAAATGTGGAAAATGGTCCGTTTTCAAATGTTTTATTTTTGAACGTCAGTTCACATTTGTAGGTGGATCATCAGTGTTAGAGCTAACATTGGCATGTTTAAAGTGATTTTCATGCTTCCAGGGGCCCTAAACACAAGATTTATGGAATGGTTAAAAGTGCATGAAAATGGCCAATTTACTCACTCTGAGTTCTCAAAAAGGGTTTCTTCACCCCGGGAAGTTAATTAAATACCATTTGGAGGCATTTAATGTTCGAGCAAAAACGGCTGATTTTCGACAAAAGAGATAACACCCCCCCATTACGTCATGCTTCAGAAATGTGGAAAATGGTCCGTTTTCAAATGTTTTATTTTTGAACGTCAGTTCACATTTGTAGGTGGATCATCAGTGTTAGAGCTAAAATTAGCATGTTTAAAGTGATTTTCATGCTTCCAGGGGCTCGGGAAGTTAATTAAATACCATTTGGAGGCATTTAATGTTCGAGCAAAAACAGCTGATTTTCGACAAAAGAGATAACACGCCCCCATTACGTCATGCTTCAGAAATGTGGAAAATGGTCCGTTTTCAAATGTTTTATTTTTGAACGTCAGTTCACATTTGTAGGTGGATCATCAGTGTTAGAGCTAAAATTAGCATGTTTAAAGTGATTTTCATGCTTCCAGGGGCCCTAAACACAAGATTTATGGAATGGTTAAAAGTGCATGAAAATGGCCAATTTACTCACTCTGAGTTCTCAAAAAGGGTTTCTTCACCCCAGGAAGTTAATTAAATACCATTTGGAGGCATTTAATGTTCGAGCAAAAACGGCTGATTTTCGACAAAAGAGATAACACCCCCCCATTACGTCATGCTTCAGAAATGTGGAAAATGGTCCATTTTCAAATGTTTTATTTTTGAACGTCAGTTCACATTTGTAGGTGGATCATCAGTGTTAGAGCTAAAATTAGCATGTTTAAAGTGATTTTCATGCTTCCAGGGGCTCGGGAAGTTAATTAAATACCATTTGGAGGCATTTAATGTTCGAGCAAAAACGGCTGATTTTCGACAAAAGAGATAACACCCCCCCCCATTACGTCATGCTTCAGAAATGTGGAAAATGGTCCGTTTTCAAATGTTTTATTTTTGAACGTCAGTTCACATTTGTAGGTGGATCATCAGTGTTAGAGCTAAAATTAGCATGTTTAAAGTGATTTTCATGCTTCCAGGGGCCCTAAACACAAGATTTATGGAATGGTTAAAAGTGCATGAAAATGGCCAATTTACTCACTCTGAGTTCTCAAAAAGGGTTTCTTCACCCCGGGAAGTTAATTAAATACCATTTGGAGGCATTTAATGTTCGAGCAAAAACGGCTGATTTTCGACAAAAGAGATAACACCCCCCATTACGTCATGCTTCAGAAATGTGGAAAATGGTCCGTTTTCAAATGTTTTAGTTTTGAACGTCAGTTCACATTTGTAGGTGGATCATCAGTGTTAGAGCTAAAATTAGCATGTTTAAAGTGATTTTCATGCTTCCAGGGGCCCTAAACACAAGATTTATGGAATGGTTAAAAGTGCATGAAAATGGCCAATTTACTCACTCTGAGTTCTCAAAAAGGGTTTCTTCACCTCGGGAAGTTAAATAAATACCATTTGGAGGCATTTAATGTTCGAGCAAAAACGGCAGATTTTTGACAAAAGAGATAACACCCCCCCATTACGTCATGCTTCAGAAATGTGGAAAATGGTCCGTTTTCAAATGTTTTATTTTTGAACGTCAGTTCACATTTGTAGGTGGATCATCAGTGTTAGAGCTCAAATTAGCATGTTTAAAGTGATTTTCATGCTTCCAGGGGCTCGGGAAGTGAATTAAATACTATTTGGAGGCATTTAATGTTCAAGCAAAAACGGCTGATTTTCGACAAAAGAGATAACACCCCCCCATTACGTCATGCTTCAGAAATGTGGAAAATGGTCCGTTTTCAAATGTTTTATTTTTGAACGTCAGTTCACATTTGTAGGTGGATCATCAGTGTTAGAGCTAACATTGGCATGTTTAAAGTGATTTTCATGCTTCCAGGGGCCCTAAACACAAGATTTATGGAATGGTTAAAAGTGCATGAAAATGGCCAATTTACTCACTCTGAGTTCTCAAAAAGGGTTTCTTCACCCCGGGAAGTTAATTAAATACCATTTGGAGGCATTTAATGTTCGAGCAAAAACGGCTGATTTTCGACAAAAGAGATAACACCCCCCCATTACGTCATGCTTCAGAAATGTGGAAAATGGTCCGTTTTCAAATGTTTTATTTTTGAACGTCAGTTCACATTTGTAGGTGGATCATCAGTGTTAGAGCTAAAATTAGCATGTTTAAAGTGATTTTCATGCTTCCAGGGGCTCGGGAAGTTAATTAAATACCATTTGGAGGCATTTAATGTTCAAGCAAAAACAGCTGATTTTCGACAAAAGAGATAACACGCCCCCATTACGTCATGCTTCAGAAATGTGGAAAATGGTCCGTTTTCAAATGTTTTATTTTTGAACGTCAGTTCACATTTGTAGGTGGATCATCAGTGTTAGAGCTAAAATTAGCATGTTTAAAGTGATTTTCATGCTTCCAGGGGCCCTAAACACAAGATTTATGGAATGGTTAAAAGTGCATGAAAATGGCCAATTTACTCACTCTGAGTTCTCAAAAAGGGTTTCTTCACCCCGGGAAGTTAATTAAATACCATTTGGAGGCATTTAATGTTCGAGCAAAAACGGCTGATTTTCGACAAAAGAGATAACACCCCCCATTACGTCATGCTTCAGAAATGTGGAAAATGGTCCGTTTTCAAATGTTTTAGTTTTGAACGTCAGTTCACATTTGTAGGTGGATCATCAGTGTTAGAGCTAAAATTAGCATGTTTAAAGTGATTTTCATGCTTCCAGGGGCCCTAAACACAAGATTTATGGAATGGTTAAAAGTGCATGAAAATGGCCAATTTACTCACTCTGAGTTCTCAAAAAGGGTTTCTTCACCTCGGGAAGTTAAATAAATACCATTTGGAGGCATTTAATGTTCGAGCAAAAACGGCAGATTTTTGACAAAAGAGATAACACCCCCCCATTACGTCATGCTTCAGAAATGTGGAAAATGGTCCGTTTTCAAATGTTTTATTTTTGAACGTCAGTTCACATTTGTAGGTGGATCATCAGTGTTAGAGCTCAAATTAGCATGTTTAAAGTGATTTTCATGCTTCCAGGGGCTCGGGAAGTGAATTAAATACTATTTGGAGGCATTTAATGTTCAAGCAAAAACGGCTGATTTTCGACAAAAGAGATAACACCCCCCCATTACGTCATGCTTCAGAAATGTGGAAAATGGTCCGTTTTCAAATGTTTTATTTTTGAACGTCAGTTCACATTTGTAGGTGGATCATCAGTGTTAGAGCTAACATTGGCATGTTTAAAGTGATTTTCATGCTTCCAGGGGCCCTAAACACAAGATTTATGGAATGGTTAAAAGTGCATGAAAATGGCCAATTTACTCACTCTGAGTTCTCAAAAAGGGTTTCTTCACCCCGGGAAGTTAATTAAATACCATTTGGAGGCATTTAATGTTCGAGCAAAAACGGCTGATTTTCGACAAAAGAGATAACACCCCCCCATTACGTCATGCTTCAGAAATGTGGAAAATGGTCCGTTTTCAAATGTTTTATTTTTGAACGTCAGTTCACATTTGTAGGTGGATCATCAGTGTTAGAGCTAAAATTAGCATGTTTAAAGTGATTTTCATGCTTCCAGGGGCTCGGGAAGTTAATTAAATACCATTTGGAGGCATTTAATGTTCAAGCAAAAACAGCTGATTTTCGACAAAAGAGATAACACGCCCCCATTACGTCATGCTTCAGAAATGTGGAAAATGGTCCGTTTTCAAATGTTTTATTTTTGAACGTCAGTTCACATTTGTAGGTGGATCATCAGTGTTAGAGCTAAAATTAGCATGTTTAAAGTGATTTTCATGCTTCCAGGGGCCCTAAACACAAGATTTATGGAATGGTTAAAAGTGCATGAAAATGGCCAATTTACTCACTCTGAGTTCTCAAAAAGGGTTTCTTAACCCCGGGAAGTTAATTAAATACCATTTGGAGGCATTTAATGTTCGAGCAAAAACGGCTGATTTTCGACAAAAGAGATAACACCCCCCCATTACGTCATGCTTCAGAAATGTGGAAAATGGTCCGTTTTCAAATGTTTTATTTTTGAACGTCAGTTCACATTTGTAGGTGGATCATCAGTGTTAGAGCTAAAATTAGCATGTTTAAAGTGATTTTCATGCTTCCAGGGGCTCGGGAAGTTAAATGAATACCATTTGGAGGCATTTAATGTTCGAGCAAAAACGGCTGATTTTCGACAAAAGAGATAACACCCCCCCATTATGTCATGCTTCAGAAATGTGGAAAATGGTCCGTTTTCAAATGTTTTATTTTTGAACGTCAGTTCACATTTGTAGGTGGATCATCAGTGTTAGAGCTAAAATTAGCATGTTTAAAGTGATTTTCATGCTTCCAGGGGCCCTAAACACAAGATTTATGGAATGGTTAAAAGTGCATGAAAATGGCCAATTTACTAACTCTGAGTTCTCAAAAAGGGTTTCTTTACCCCGGGAAGTTAATTAAATACCATTTGGAGGCATTTAATGTTCGAGCAAAAACGGCTGATTTTCGACAAAAGAGATAACACCCCCCCATTACGTCATGCTTCAGAAATGTGGAAAATGGTCCGTTTTCAAATATTTTATTTTTGAACGTCAGTTCACATTTGTAGGTGGATCATCAGTGTTAGAGCTAAAATTAGCATGTTTAAAGTGATTTTCATGCTTCCAGGGGCTCGGGAAGTTAAATAAATACCATTTGGAGGCATTTAATGTTCGAGCAAAAACGGCTGATTTTCGACAAAAGAGATAACACCCCCCCATAACGTCATGCTTCAGAAATGTGGAAAATGGTCCGTTTTCAAATGTTTTATTTTTGAACGTCAGTTCACATTTGTAGGTGGATCATCAGTGTTAGAGCTCAAATTAGCATGTTTAAAGTGATTTTCATGCTTCCAGGGGCTCGGGAAGTGATTTAAATACTATTTGGAGGCATTTAATGTTCAAGCAAAAAAGGCTGATTTTCGACAAAAGAGATAACACCCCCCCATTACGTCATGCTTCAGAAATGTGGAAAATGGTCCGTTTTCAAATGTTTTAGTTTTGAACGTCAGTTCACATTCGTAGGTGGATCATCAGTGTTAGAGCTAAAATTAGCATGTTTAAAGTGATTTTCATGCTTCCAGGGGCTCGGGAAGTTAATTAAATACCATTTGGAGGCATTTAATGTTCGAGCAAAAACGGCTGATTTTCGACAAAAGAGATAACACCCCCCCCCCATTACGTCATGCTTCAGAAATGTGGAAAATGGTCCGTTTTCAAATGTTTTATTTTTGAACGTCAGTTCACATTTGTAGGTGGATCATCAGTGTTAGAGCTAAAATTAGCATGTTTAAAGTGATTTTCATGCTTCCAGGGGCCCTAAACACAAGATTTTTGGAATGGTTAAAAGTGCATGAAAATGGCCAATTTACTCACTCTGAGTTCTCAAAAAGGGTTTCTTCACCCCGGGAAGTTAATTAAATACCATTTGGAGGCATTTAATGTTCGAGCAAAAACGGCTGATTTTCGACAAAAGAGATAACACCCCCCCATTACGTCATGCTTCAGAAATGTGGAAAATGGTCCGTTTTCAAATGTTTTAGTTTTGAACGTCAGTTCACATTTGTAGGTGGATCATCAGTGTTAGAGCTAAAATTAGCATGTTTAAAGTGATTTTCATGCTTCCAGGGGCCCTAAACACAAGATTTATGGAATGGTTAAAAGTGCATGAAAATGGCCAATTTACTCACTCTGAGTTCTCAAAAAGGGTTTCTTCACCTCGGGAAGTTAAATAAATACCATTTGGAGGCATTTAATGTTCGAGCAAAAACGGCTGATTTTTGACAAAAGAGATAACACCCCCCCATTACGTCATGCTTCAGAAATGTGGAAAATGGTCCGTTTTCAAATGTTTTATTTTTGAACGTCAGTTCACATTTGTAGGTGGATCATCAGTGTTAGAGCTCAAATTAGCATGTTTAAAGTGATTTTCATGCTTCCAGGGGCTCGGGAAGTGAATTAAATACTATTTGGAGGCATTTAATGTTCAAGCAAAAACGGCTGATTTTCGACAAAAGAGATAACACCCCCCCATTACGTCATGCTTCAGAAATGTGGAAAATGGTCCGTTTTCAAATGTTTTATTTTTGAACGTCAGTTCACATTTGTAGGTGGATCATCAGTGTTAGAGCTAACATTGGCATGTTTAAAGTGATTTTCATGCTTCCAGGGGCCCTAAACACAAGATTTATGGAATGGTTAAAAGTGCATGAAAATGGCCAATTTACTCACTCTGAGTTCTCAAAAAGGGTTTCTTCACCCCGGGAAGTTATTAAATACCATTTGGAGGCATTTAATGTTCGAGCAAAAACGGCTGATTTTCGACAAAAGAGATAACACCCCCCCATTACGTCATGCTTCAGAAATGTGGAAAATGGTCCGTTTTCAAATGTTTTATTTTTGAACGTCAGTTCACATTTGTAGGTGGATCATCAGTGTTAGAGCTAAAATTAGCATGTTTAAAGTGATTTTCATGCTTCCAGGGGCTCGGGAAGTTAATTAAATACCATTTGGAGGCATTTAATGTTCGAGCAAAAACAGCTGATTTTCGACAAAAGAGATAACACGCCCCCATTACGTCATGCTTCAGAAATGTGGAAAATGGTCCGTTTTCAAATGTTTTATTTTTGAACGTCAGTTCACATTTGTAGGTGGATCATCAGTGTTAGAGCTAAAATTAGCATGTTTAAAGTGATTTTCATGCTTCCAGGGGCCCTAAACACAAGATTTATGGAATGGTTAAAAGTGCATGAAAATGGCCAATTTACTCACTCTGAGTTCTCAAAAAGGGTTTCTTCACCCCAGGAAGTTAATTAAATACCATTCGGAGGCATTTAATGTTCGAGGAAAAACGGCTGATTTTCGACAAAAGAGATAACACCCCCCCATTACGTCATGCTTCAGAAATGTGGAAAATGGTCCATTTTCAAATGTTTTATTTTTGAACGTCAGTTCACATTTGTAGGTGGATCATCAGTGTTAGAGCTAAAATTAGCATGTTTAAAGTGATTTTCATGCTTCCAGGGGCTCGGGAAGTTAAATAAATACCATTTGGAGGCATTTAATGTTCGAGCAAAAACGGCTGATTTTCGACAAAAGAGATAACACCCCCCCATTACGTCATGCTTCAGAAATGTGGAAAATGGTCCGTTTTCAAATGTTTTATTTCTGAACGTCAGTTCACATTTGTAGGTGGATCATCAGTGTTAGAGCTCAAATTAGCTTTTTTAAAGTGATTTTCATGCTTCCAGGGGCTCGGGAAGTGAATTAAATACTATTTGGAGGCATTTAATGTTCAAGCAAAAACGGCTGATTTTCGACAAAAGAGATAACACCCACCCATTACGTCATGCTTCAGAAATGTGGAAAATGGTCCGTTTTCAAATGTTTTATTTTTGAACGTCAGTTCACATTTGTAGGTGGATCATCAGTGTTAGAGCTAAAATTAGGATGTTTAAAGTGATTTTCATGCTTCCAGGGGCTCGGGAAGTTAATTAAATACCATTTGGAGGCATTTAATGTTCGAGCAAAAATGGCAGATTTTCGACAAAAGAGATAACACCCCCCCATTACGTCATGCTTCAGAAATGTGGAAAATGGTTCGTTTTCAAATGTTTTATTTTTGAACGTCAGTTCACATTTGTAGGTGGATCATCAGTGTTAGAGCTAACATTGGCATGTTTAAAGTGATTTTCATGCTTCCAGGGGCCCTAAACACAAGATTTATGGAATGGTTAAAAGTGCATGAAAATGGCCAATTTACTCACTCTGAGTTCTCAAAAAGGGGTTCTTCACCCCGGGAAGTTAATTAAATAGCATTTGGAGGCATTTAATGTTCGAGCAAAAACGGCTGATTTTCGACAAAAGAGATAACACCCCCCCATTACGTCATGCTTCAGAAATGTGGAAAATGGTCCGTTTTCAAATGTTTTATTTTTGAACGTCAGTTCACATTTGTAGGTGGATCATCAGTGTTAGAGCTAAAATTAGTATGTTTAAAGTGATTTTCATGCTTCCAGGGGCTCGGGAAGTTAAATAAATACCATTTGGAGGCATTTAATGTTCGAGCAAAAACGGCTGATTTTCGACAAAAGAGATAACACCCCCCCATTACGTCATGCTTCAGAAATGTGGAAAATGGTCAGTTTTCAAATGTTTTATATTTGAACGTCAGTTCACATTTGTAGGTGGATCATCAGTGTGAGAGCTAAAATTAGCATGTTTAAAGTGATTTTCATGCTTCCAGGGGCTCGGGAAGTTAATTAAATACCATTTGGAGGCATTTAATGTTCGAGCAAAAACGGCTGATTTTCGACAAAAGAGATAACACCCCCCCATTACGTCATGCTTCAGAAATGTGAAAAATGGTCCGTTTTCAAATGTTTTATTTTTGAACGTCAGTTCACATTTGTAGGTGGATCATCAGTGTTAGAGCTAAAATTAGCGTGTTTAAAGTGATTTTCATGCTTCCAGGGGCCCTAAACACAAGATTTATGGAATGGTTAAAAGTGCATGAAAATGGCCAATTTACTCACTCTGAGTTCTCAAAAAGGGTTTCTTCACCCCAGGAAGTTAATTAAATACCATTTGGAGGCATTTAATGTTCGAGCAAAAACGGCTGAGTTTCGACAAAAGAGATAACACCCCCCCCATTACGTCATGCTTCAGAAATGTGGAAAATGGTCCGTTTTCAAATGTTTTATTTTTGAACGTCAGTTCACATTTGTAGGTGGATCATCAGTGTTAGAGCTAAAATTAGCATGTTTAAAGTGATTTTCATGCTTCCAGGGGCTCGGTAAGTTAATTAAATACCATTTGGAGGCATTTAATGTTCGAGCAAAAACGGCTGGTTTTCGACAAAAGAGATAACACCCCCCCATTACGTCATGCTTCAGAAATGTGGAAAATGGTCTGTTTTCAAATGTTTTATTTTTGAACGTCAGTTCACATTTGTAGGTGGATCATCAGTGTTAGAGCTAAAATTAGCATGTTTAAAGTGATTTTCATGCTTCCAGGGGCCCTTAACACAAGATTTATGGAATGGTTAAAAGTGCAGGAAAATGGCCAATTTACTCACTCTGAGTTCTCAAAAAGGGTTTCTTCACCCCGGGAAGTTAATTAAATACCATTTGGAGGCATTTAATGTTCGAGCAAAAACGGCTGATTTTCGACAAAAGAGATAACACCCCCCCATTACGTCATGCTTCAGAAATGTGGAAAATGGTCCGTTTTCAAATGTTTTATTTTTGAACGTCAGTTCACATTTGTAGGTGGATCATCAGTGTTAGAGCTAAAATTAGCATGTTTAAAGTGATTTTCATGCTTCCAGGGGCCCTAAACACAAGATTTATGGAATGGTTAAAAGTGCATGAAAATGGCCAATTTACTCACTCTGAGTTCTCAAAAAGGGTTTCTTAACCCCGGGAAGTTAATTAAATACCATTTGGAGGCATTTAATGTTCGAGCAAAAACGGCTGATTTTCGACAAAAGAGATAACACCCCCCCATTACGTCATGCTTCAGAAATGTGGAAAATGGTCCGTTTTCAAATGTTTTATTTTTGAACGTCAGTTCACATTTGTAGGTGGATCATCAGTGTTAGAGCTAAAATTAGCATGTTTAAAGTGATTTTCATGCTTCCAGGGGCTCGGGAAGTTAAATGAATACCATTTGGAGGCATTTAATGTTCGAGCAAAAACGGCTGATTTTCGACAAAAGAGATAACACCCCCCCATTATGTCATGCTTCAGAAATGTGGAAAATGGTCCGTTTTCAAATGTTTTATTTTTGAACGTCAGTTCACATTTGTAGGTGGATCATCAGTGTTAGAGCTAAAATTAGCATGTTTAAAGTGATTTTCATGCTTCCAGGGGCCCTAAACACAAGATTTATGGAATGGTTAAAAGTGCATGAAAATGGCCAAATTACTAACTCTGAGTTCTCAAAAAGGGTTTCTTTACCCCGGGAAGTTAATTAAATACCATTTGGAGGCATTTAATGTTCGAGCAAAAACGGCTGATTTTCGACAAAAGAGATAACACCCCCCCATTACGTCATGCTTCAGAAATGTGGAAAATGGTCCGTTTTCAAATATTTTATTTTTGAACGTCAGTTCACATTTGTAGGTGGATCATCAGTGTTAGAGCTAAAATTAGCATGTTTAAAGTGATTTTCATGCTTCCAGGGGCTCGGGAAGTTAAATGAATACCATTTGGAGGCATTTAATGTTCGAGCAAAAACGGCTGATTTTCGACAAAAGAGATAACACCCCCCCATTATGTCATGCTTCAGAAATGTGGAAAATGGTCCGTTTTCAAATGTTTTATTTTTGAACGTCAGTTCACATTTGTAGGTGGATCATCAGTGTTAGAGCTAACATTGGCATGTTTAAAGTGATTTTCATGCTTCCAGGGGCCCTAAACACAAGATTTATGGAATGGTTAAAAGTGCATGAAAATGGCCAATTTACTAACTCTGAGTTCTCAAAAAGGGTTTCTTCACCTCGGGAAGTTAAATAAATACCATTTGGAGGCATTTAATGTTCGAGCAAAAACGGCAGATTTTTGACAAAAGAGATAACACCCCCCCATTACGTCATGCTTCAGAAATGTGGAAAATGGTCCGTTTTCAAATGTTTTATTTTTGAACGTCAGTTCACATTTGTAGGTGGATCATCAGTGTTAGAGCTAACATTGGCATGTTTAAAGTGATTTTCATGCTTCCAGGGGCCCTAAACACAAGATTTATGGAATGGTTAAAAGTGCATGAAAATGGCCAATTTACTAACTCTGAGTTCTCAAAAAGGGTTTCTTCACCCCGGGAAGTTAATTAAATACCATTTGGAGGCATTTAATGTTCGAGCAAAAACGGCTGATTTTCGACAAAAGAGATAACACCCCCCCATTACGTCATGCTTCAGAAATGTGGAAAATGGTCCGTTTTCAAATGTTTTATTTTTGAACGTCAGTTCACATTTGTAGGTGGATCATCAGTGTGAGAGCTAAAATTAGCATGTTTAAAGTGATTTTCATGCTTCCAGGGGCTCGGGAAGTTAATTAAATACCACTTGGAGGCATTTAATGTTCGAGCAAAAACGGCTGATTTTTGACAAAAGAGATAACACCCCCCCATTACGTCATGCTTCAGAAATGTGAAAAATGGTCCGTTTTCAAATGTTTTATTTTTGAACGTCAGTTCACATTTGTAGGTGGATCATCAGTGTTAGAGCTAACATTGGCATGTTTAAAGTGATTTTCATGCTTCCAGGGGCCCTAAACACAAGATTTATGGAATGGTTAAAAGTGCATGAAAATGGCCAATTACTCACTCTGAGTTCTCAAAAAGGGTTTCTTCACCCCGGGAAGTTAATTAAATACCATTTGGAGGCATTTAATGTTCGAGCAAAAACAGCTGATTTTCGACAAAAGAGATAACACCCCCCCATTACGTCATGCTTCAGAAATGTGGAAAATGGTCCGTTTTCAAATGTTTTATTTTTGAACGTCAGTTCACATTTGTAGGTGGATCATCAGTGTTAGAGCTAAATTTAGCATGTTTAAAGTGATTTTCATGCTTCCAGGGGCTCGGGAAGTGAATTAAATACCATTTGGAGGCATTTAATGTTCGAGCAAAAATGGCTGATTTTCGACAAAAGAGATAACGCCCCCCCATTACGTCATGCTTCAGAAATGTGGAAAATGGTCCGTTTTCAAATGTTTTATTTTTGAACGTCAGTTCACATTTGTAGGTGGATCATCAGTGTTAGAGCTAACATTAGCATGTTTAAAGTGATTTTCATGCTTCCAGGGGCCCTAAACACAAGATTTATGGAATGGTTAAAAGTGCATGAAAATGGCCAATTTACTCACTCTGAGTTCTCAAAAAGGGTTTCTTCACCCCGGGAAGTTAATTAAATACCATTTGGAGGCATTTAATGTTCGAGCAAAAACGGCTGATTTTCGACAAAAGAGATAACACCCCCCCATTACGTCATGCTTCAGAAATGTGGAAAATGGTCCGTTTTCAAATGTTTTATTTTTGAACGTCAGTTCACATTTGTAGGTGGATCATCAGTGTTAGAGCTAAAATTAGCATGTTTAAAGTGATTTTCATGCTTCCAGGGGCCCTAAACACAAGATTTATGGAATGGTTAAAAGTGCATGAAAATGGCCAATTTACTCACTCTGAGTTCTCAAAAAGGGTTTCTTCACCTCGGGAAGTTAAATAAATACCATTTGGAGGCATTTAATGTTCGAGCAAAAACGGCTGATTTTCGACAAAAGAGATAACACCCCCCCATTACGTCATGCTTCAGAAATGTGGAAAATGGTCCGTTTTCAAATGTTTTATTTTTGAACGTCAGTTCACATTTGTAGGTGGATCATCAGTGTTAGAGCTCAAATTAGCATGTTTAAAGTGATTTTCATGCTTCCAGGGGCTCGGGAAGTGAATTAAATACTATTTGGAGGCATTTAATGTTCAAGCAAAAACGGCTGATTTTCGACAAAAGAGATAACACCCCCCCATTACGTCATGCTTCAGAAATGTGGAAAATGGTCCGTTTTCAAATGTTTTATTTTTGAACGTCAGTTCACATTTGTAGGTGGATCATCAGTGTTAGAGCTAACATTGGCATGTTTAAAGTGATTTTCATGCTTCCAGGGGCCCTAAACACAAGATTTATGGAATGGTTAAAAGTGCATGAAAATGGCCAATTTACTCACTCTGAGTTCTCAAAAAGGGTTTCTTCACCCCGGGAAGTTAATTAAATACCATTTGGAGGCATTTAATGTTCGAGCAAAAACGGCTGATTTTCGACAAAAGAGATAACACCCCCCCATTACGTCATGCTTCAGAAATGTGGAAAAAGGTCCGTTTTCAAATGTTTTATTTTTGAACGTCAGTTCACATTTGTAGGTGGATCATCAGTGTTAGAGCTAAAATTAGCATGTTTAAAGTGATTTTCATGCTTCCAGGGGCTCGGGAAGTTAATTAAATACCATTTGGAGGCATTTAATGTTCGAGCAAAAACGGCTGATTTTCGACAAAAGAGATAACACCCCCCCCCCATTACGTCATGCTTCAGAAATGTGGAAAATGGTCCATTTTCAAATGTTTTATTTTTGAACGTCAGTTCACATTTGTAGGTGGATCATCAGTGTTAGAGCTAAAATTAGCATGTTTAAAGTGATTTTCATGCTTCCAGGGGCCCTAAACACAAGATTTATGGAATGGTTAAAAGTGCATGAAAATGGCCAATTTACTCACTCTGAGTTCTCAAAAAGGGTTTCTTCACCCCGGGAAGTTAATTAAATACCATTTGGAGGCATTTAATGTTCGAGCAAAAACGGCTGATTTTCGACAAAAGAGATAACACCCCCCCATTACGTCATGCTTCAGAAATGTGGAAAATGGTCCGTTTTCAAATGTTTTATTTCTGAACGTCAGTTCACATTTGTAGGTGGATCATCAGTGTTAGAGCTCAAATTAGCTTTTTTAAAGTGATTTTCATGCTTCCAGGGGCTCTGGAAGTGAATTAAATACTATTTGGAGGCATTTAATGTTCAAGCAAAAACGGCTGATTTTCGACAAAAGAGATAACACCCACCCATTACGTCATGCTTCAGAAATGTGGAAAATGGTCCGTTTTCAAATGTTTTATTTTTGAACGTCAGTTCACATTTGTAGGTGGATCATCAGTGTTAGAGCTAAAATTAGGATGTTTAAAGTGATTTTCATGCTTCCAGGGGCTCGGGAAGTTAATTAAATACCATTTGGAGGCATTTAATGTTCGAGCAAAAATGGCTGATTTTCGACAAAAGAGATAACACACCCCCATTATGTCATGCTTCAGAAATGTGGAAAATGGTCCGTTTTCAAATGTTTTATTTCTGAACGTCAGTTCACATTTGTAGGTGGATCATCAGTGTTAGAGCTCAAATTAGCATGTTTAAAGTGATTTTCATGCTTCCGGGGGCCCTAAACACAAGATTTATGGAATGGTTAAAAGTGCATGAAAATGGCCAATTTACTCACTCTGAGTTCTCAAAAAGGGTTTCTTCACCCCGGGAAGTTAATTAAATACCATTTGGAGGCATTTAATGTTCGAGCAAAAACGGCTGATTTTCGACAAAAGAGATAACACCCCCCCCCATTACGTCATGCTTCAGAAATGTGGAAAATGGTCCGTTTTCAAATGTTTTATTTTTGAACGTCAGTTCACATTTGTAGGTGGATCATCAGTGTTAGAGCTAAAATTAGCATGTTTAAAGTGATTTTCATGCTTCCAGGGGCCCTAAACACAAGATTTATGGAATGGTTAAAAGTGCATGAAAATGGCCAATTTACTCACTCTGAGTTCTCAAAAAGGGTTTCTTCACCCCGGGAAGTTAATTAAATACCATTTGGAGGCATTTAATGTTCGAGCAAAAACGGCTGATTTTCGACAAAAGAGATAACACCCCCCATTACGTCATGCTTCAGAAATGTGGAAAATGGTCCGTTTTCAAATGTTTTAGTTTTGAACGTCAGTTCACATTTGTAGGTGGATCATCAGTGTTAGAGCTAAAATTAGCATGTTTAAAGTGATTTTCATGCTTCCAGGGGCCCTAAACACAAGATTTATGGAATGGTTAAAAGTGCATGAAAATGGCCAATTTACTCACTCTGAGTTCTCAAAAAGGGTTTCTTCACCTCGGGAAGTTAAATAAATACCATTTGGAGGCATTTAATGTTCGAGCAAAAACGGCAGATTTTTGACAAAAGAGATAACACCCCCCCATTACGTCATGCTTCAGAAATGTGGAAAATGGTCCGTTTTCAAATGTTTTATTTTTGAACGTCAGTTCACATTTGTAGGTGGATCATCAGTGTTAGAGCTCAAATTAGCATGTTTAAAGTGATTTTCATGCTTCCAGGGGCTCGGGAAGTGAATTAAATACTATTTGGAGGCATTTAATGTTCAAGCAAAAACGGCTGATTTTCGACAAAAGAGATAACACCCCCCCATTACGTCATGCTTCAGAAATGTGGAAAATGGTCCGTTTTCAAATGTTTTATTTTTGAACGTCAGTTCACATTTGTAGGTGGATCATCAGTGTTAGAGCTAACATTGGCATGTTTAAAGTGATTTTCATGCTTCCAGGGGCCCTAAACACAAGATTTATGGAATGGTTAAAAGTGCATGAAAATGGCCAATTTACTCACTCTGAGTTCTCAAAAAGGGTTTCTTCACCCCGGGAAGTTAATTAAATACCATTTGGAGGCATTTAATGTTCGAGCAAAAACGGCTGATTTTCGACAAAAGAGATAACACCCCCCCATTACGTCATGCTTCAGAAATGTGGAAAATGGTCCGTTTTCAAATGTTTTATTTTTGAACGTCAGTTCACATTTGTAGGTGGATCATCAGTGTTAGAGCTAAAATTAGCATGTTTAAAGTGATTTTCATGCTTCCAGGGGCTCGGGAAGTTAATTAAATACCATTTGGAGGCATTTAATGTTCAAGCAAAAACAGCTGATTTTCGACAAAAGAGATAACACGCCCCCATTACGTCATGCTTCAGAAATGTGGAAAATGGTCCGTTTTCAAATGTTTTATTTTTGAACGTCAGTTCACATTTGTAGGTGGATCATCAGTGTTAGAGCTAAAATTAGCATGTTTAAAGTGATTTTCATGCTTCCAGGGGCCCTAAACACAAGATTTATGGAATGGTTAAAAGTGCATGAAAATGGCCAATTTACTCACTCTGAGTTCTCAAAAAGGGTTTCTTCACCCCGGGAAGTTAATTAAATACCATTTGGAGGCATTTAATGTTCGAGCAAAAACGGCTGATTTTCGACAAAAGAGATAACACCCCCCATTACGTCATGCTTCAGAAATGTGGAAAATGGTCCGTTTTCAAATGTTTTAGTTTTGAACGTCAGTTCACATTTGTAGGTGGATCATCAGTGTTAGAGCTAAAATTAGCATGTTTAAAGTGATTTTCATGCTTCCAGGGGCCCTAAACACAAGATTTATGGAATGGTTAAAAGTGCATGAAAATGGCCAATTTACTCACTCTGAGTTCTCAAAAAGGGTTTCTTCACCTCGGGAAGTTAAATAAATACCATTTGGAGGCATTTAATGTTCGAGCAAAAACGGCAGATTTTTGACAAAAGAGATAACACCCCCCCATTACGTCATGCTTCAGAAATGTGGAAAATGGTCCGTTTTCAAATGTTTTATTTTTGAACGTCAGTTCACATTTGTAGGTGGATCATCAGTGTTAGAGCTCAAATTAGCATGTTTAAAGTGATTTTCATGCTTCCAGGGGCTCGGGAAGTGAATTAAATACTATTTGGAGGCATTTAATGTTCAAGCAAAAACGGCTGATTTTCGACAAAAGAGATAACACCCCCCCATTACGTCATGCTTCAGAAATGTGGAAAATGGTCCGTTTTCAAATGTTTTATTTTTGAACGTCAGTTCACATTTGTAGGTGGATCATCAGTGTTAGAGCTAACATTGGCATGTTTAAAGTGATTTTCATGCTTCCAGGGGCCCTAAACACAAGATTTATGGAATGGTTAAAAGTGCATGAAAATGGCCAATTTACTCACTCTGAGTTCTCAAAAAGGGTTTCTTCACCCCGGGAAGTTAATTAAATACCATTTGGAGGCATTTAATGTTCGAGCAAAAACGGCTGATTTTCGACAAAAGAGATAACACCCCCCCATTACGTCATGCTTCAGAAATGTGGAAAATGGTCCGTTTTCAAATGTTTTATTTTTGAACGTCAGTTCACATTTGTAGGTGGATCATCAGTGTTAGAGCTAAAATTAGCATGTTTAAAGTGATTTTCATGCTTCCAGGGGCTCGGGAAGTTAATTAAATACCATTTGGAGGCATTTAATGTTCAAGCAAAAACAGCTGATTTTCGACAAAAGAGATAACACGCCCCCATTACGTCATGCTTCAGAAATGTGGAAAATGGTCCGTTTTCAAATGTTTTATTTTTGAACGTCAGTTCACATTTGTAGGTGGATCATCAGTGTTAGAGCTAAAATTAGCATGTTTAAAGTGATTTTCATGCTTCCAGGGGCCCTAAACACAAGATTTATGGAATGGTTAAAAGTGCATGAAAATGGCCAATTTACTCACTCTGAGTTCTCAAAAAGGGTTTCTTAACCCCGGGAAGTTAATTAAATACCATTTGGAGGCATTTAATGTTCGAGCAAAAACGGCTGATTTTCGACAAAAGAGATAACACCCCCCCATTACGTCATGCTTCAGAAATGTGGAAAATGGTCCGTTTTCAAATGTTTTATTTTTGAACGTCAGTTCACATTTGTAGGTGGATCATCAGTGTTAGAGCTAAAATTAGCATGTTTAAAGTGATTTTCATGCTTCCAGGGGCTCGGGAAGTTAAATGAATACCATTTGGAGGCATTTAATGTTCGAGCAAAAACGGCTGATTTTCGACAAAAGAGATAACACCCCCCCATTATGTCATGCTTCAGAAATGTGGAAAATGGTCCGTTTTCAAATGTTTTATTTTTGAACGTCAGTTCACATTTGTAGGTGGATCATCAGTGTTAGAGCTAAAATTAGCATGTTTAAAGTGATTTTCATGCTTCCAGGGGCCCTAAACACAAGATTTATGGAATGGTTAAAAGTGCATGAAAATGGCCAATTTACTAACTCTGAGTTCTCAAAAAGGGTTTCTTTACCCCGGGAAGTTAATTAAATACCATTTGGAGGCATTTAATGTTCGAGCAAAAACGGCTGATTTTCGACAAAAGAGATAACACCCCCCCATTACGTCATGCTTCAGAAATGTGGAAAATGGTCCGTTTTCAAATATTTTATTTTTGAACGTCAGTTCACATTTGTAGGTGGATCATCAGTGTTAGAGCTAAAATTAGCATGTTTAAAGTGATTTTCATGCTTCCAGGGGCTCGGGAAGTTAAATAAATACCATTTGGAGGCATTTAATGTTCGAGCAAAAACGGCTGATTTTCGACAAAAGAGATAACACCCCCCCATAACGTCATGCTTCAGAAATGTGGAAAATGGTCCGTTTTCAAATGTTTTATTTTTGAACGTCAGTTCACATTTGTAGGTGGATCATCAGTGTTAGAGCTCAAATTAGCATGTTTAAAGTGATTTTCATGCTTCCAGGGGCTCGGGAAGTGATTTAAATACTATTTGGAGGCATTTAATGTTCAAGCAAAAAAGGCTGATTTTCGACAAAAGAGATAACACCCCCCCATTACGTCATGCTTCAGAAATGTGGAAAATGGTCCGTTTTCAAATGTTTTAGTTTTGAACGTCAGTTCACATTCGTAGGTGGATCATCAGTGTTAGAGCTAAAATTAGCATGTTTAAAGTGATTTTCATGCTTCCAGGGGCTCGGGAAGTTAATTAAATACCATTTGGAGGCATTTAATGTTCGAGCAAAAACGGCTGATTTTCGACAAAAGAGATAACACCCCCCCCCCATTACGTCATGCTTCAGAAATGTGGAAAATGGTCCGTTTTCAAATGTTTTATTTTTGAACGTCAGTTCACATTTGTAGGTGGATCATCAGTGTTAGAGCTAAAATTAGCATGTTTAAAGTGATTTTCATGCTTCCAGGGGCCCTAAACACAAGATTTTTGGAATGGTTAAAAGTGCATGAAAATGGCCAATTTACTCACTCTGAGTTCTCAAAAAGGGTTTCTTCACCCCGGGAAGTTAATTAAATACCATTTGGAGGCATTTAATGTTCGAGCAAAAACGGCTGATTTTCGACAAAAGAGATAACACCCCCCCATTACGTCATGCTTCAGAAATGTGGAAAATGGTCCGTTTTCAAATGTTTTAGTTTTGAACGTCAGTTCACATTTGTAGGTGGATCATCAGTGTTAGAGCTAAAATTAGCATGTTTAAAGTGATTTTCATGCTTCCAGGGGCCCTAAACACAAGATTTATGGAATGGTTAAAAGTGCATGAAAATGGCCAATTTACTCACTCTGAGTTCTCAAAAAGGGTTTCTTCACCTCGGGAAGTTAAATAAATACCATTTGGAGGCATTTAATGTTCGAGCAAAAACGGCTGATTTTTGACAAAAGAGATAACACCCCCCCATTACGTCATGCTTCAGAAATGTGGAAAATGGTCCGTTTTCAAATGTTTTATTTTTGAACGTCAGTTCACATTTGTAGGTGGATCATCAGTGTTAGAGCTCAAATTAGCATGTTTAAAGTGATTTTCATGCTTCCAGGGGCTCGGGAAGTGAATTAAATACTATTTGGAGGCATTTAATGTTCAAGCAAAAACGGCTGATTTTCGACAAAAGAGATAACACCCCCCCATTACGTCATGCTTCAGAAATGTGGAAAATGGTCCGTTTTCAAATGTTTTATTTTTGAACGTCAGTTCACATTTGTAGGTGGATCATCAGTGTTAGAGCTAACATTGGCATGTTTAAAGTGATTTTCATGCTTCCAGGGGCCCTAAACACAAGATTTATGGAATGGTTAAAAGTGCATGAAAATGGCCAATTTACTCACTCTGAGTTCTCAAAAAGGGTTTCTTCACCCCGGGAAGTTATTAAATACCATTTGGAGGCATTTAATGTTCGAGCAAAAACGGCTGATTTTCGACAAAAGAGATAACACCCCCCCATTACGTCATGCTTCAGAAATGTGGAAAATGGTCCGTTTTCAAATGTTTTATTTTTGAACGTCAGTTCACATTTGTAGGTGGATCATCAGTGTTAGAGCTAAAATTAGCATGTTTAAAGTGATTTTCATGCTTCCAGGGGCTCGGGAAGTTAATTAAATACCATTTGGAGGCATTTAATGTTCGAGCAAAAACAGCTGATTTTCGACAAAAGAGATAACACGCCCCCATTACGTCATGCTTCAGAAATGTGGAAAATGGTCCGTTTTCAAATGTTTTATTTTTGAACGTCAGTTCACATTTGTAGGTGGATCATCAGTGTTAGAGCTAAAATTAGCATGTTTAAAGTGATTTTCATGCTTCCAGGGGCCCTAAACACAAGATTTATGGAATGGTTAAAAGTGCATGAAAATGGCCAATTTACTCACTCTGAGTTCTCAAAAAGGGTTTCTTCACCCCAGGAAGTTAATTAAATACCATTCGGAGGCATTTAATGTTCGAGGAAAAACGGCTGATTTTCGACAAAAGAGATAACACCCCCCCATTACGTCATGCTTCAGAAATGTGGAAAATGGTCCATTTTCAAATGTTTTATTTTTGAACGTCAGTTCACATTTGTAGGTGGATCATCAGTGTTAGAGCTAAAATTAGCATGTTTAAAGTGATTTTCATGCTTCCAGGGGCTCGGGAAGTTAAATAAATACCATTTGGAGGCATTTAATGTTCGAGCAAAAACGGCTGATTTTCGACAAAAGAGATAACACCCCCCCATTACGTCATGCTTCAGAAATGTGGAAAATGGTCCGTTTTCAAATGTTTTATTTCTGAACGTCAGTTCACATTTGTAGGTGGATCATCAGTGTTAGAGCTCAAATTAGCTTTTTTAAAGTGATTTTCATGCTTCCAGGGGCTCGGGAAGTGAATTAAATACTATTTGGAGGCATTTAATGTTCAAGCAAAAACGGCTGATTTTCGACAAAAGAGATAACACCCACCCATTACGTCATGCTTCAGAAATGTGGAAAATGGTCCGTTTTCAAATGTTTTATTTTTGAACGTCAGTTCACATTTGTAGGTGGATCATCAGTGTTAGAGCTAAAATTAGGATGTTTAAAGTGATTTTCATGCTTCCAGGGGCTCGGGAAGTTAATTAAATACCATTTGGAGGCATTTAATGTTCGAGCAAAAATGGCAGATTTTCGACAAAAGAGATAACACCCCCCCATTACGTCATGCTTCAGAAATGTGGAAAATGGTTCGTTTTCAAATGTTTTATTTTTGAACGTCAGTTCACATTTGTAGGTGGATCATCAGTGTTAGAGCTAACATTGGCATGTTTAAAGTGATTTTCATGCTTCCAGGGGCCCTAAACACAAGATTTATGGAATGGTTAAAAGTGCATGAAAATGGCCAATTTACTCACTCTGAGTTCTCAAAAAGGGGTTCTTCACCCCGGGAAGTTAATTAAATACCATTTGGAGGCATTTAATGTTCGAGCAAAAACGGCTGATTTTCGACAAAAGAGATAACACCCCCCCATTACGTCATGCTTCAGAAATGTGGAAAATGGTCCGTTTTCAAATGTTTTATTTTTGAACGTCAGTTCACATTTGTAGGTGGATCATCAGTGTTAGAGCTAAAATTAGTATGTTTAAAGTGATTTTCATGCTTCCAGGGGCTCGGGAAGTTAAATAAATACCATTTGGAGGCATTTAATGTTCGAGCAAAAACGGCTGATTTTCGACAAAAGAGATAACACCCCCCCATTACGTCATGCTTCAGAAATGTGGAAAATGGTCAGTTTTCAAATGTTTTATATTTGAACGTCAGTTCACATTTGTAGGTGGATCATCAGTGTGAGAGCTAAAATTAGCATGTTTAAAGTGATTTTCATGCTTCCAGGGGCTCGGGAAGTTAATTAAATACCATTTGGAGGCATTTAATGTTCGAGCAAAAACGGCTGATTTTCGACAAAAGAGATAACACCCCCCCATTACGTCATGCTTCAGAAATGTGAAAAATGGTCCGTTTTCAAATGTTTTATTTTTGAACGTCAGTTCACATTTGTAGGTGGATCATCAGTGTTAGAGCTAAAATTAGCGTGTTTAAAGTGATTTTCATGCTTCCAGGGGCCCTAAACACAAGATTTATGGAATGGTTAAAAGTGCATGAAAATGGCCAATTTACTCACTCTGAGTTCTCAAAAAGGGTTTCTTCACCCCAGGAAGTTAATTAAATACCATTTGGAGGCATTTAATGTTCGAGCAAAAACGGCTGAGTTTCGACAAAAGAGATAACACCCCCCCCCATTACGTCATGCTTCAGAAATGTGGAAAATGGTCCGTTTTCAAATGTTTTATTTTTGAACGTCAGTTCACATTTGTAGGTGGATCATCAGTGTTAGAGCTAAAATTAGCATGTTTAAAGTGATTTTCATGCTTCCAGGGGCTCGGTAAGTTAATTAAATACCATTTGGAGGCATTTAATGTTCGAGCAAAAACGGCTGGTTTTCGACAAAAGAGATAACACCCCCCCATTACGTCATGCTTCAGAAATGTGGAAAATGGTCTGTTTTCAAATGTTTTATTTTTGAACGTCAGTTCACATTTGTAGGTGGATCATCAGTGTTAGAGCTAAAATTAGCATGTTTAAAGTGATTTTCATGCTTCCAGGGGCCCTTAACACAAGATTTATGGAATGGTTAAAAGTGCAGGAAAATGGCCAATTTACTCACTCTGAGTTCTCAAAAAGGGTTTCTTCACCCCGGGAAGTTAATTAAATACCATTTGGAGGCATTTAATGTTCGAGCAAAAACGGCTGATTTTCGACAAAAGAGATAACACCCCCCCATTACGTCATGCTTCAGAAATGTGGAAAATGGTCCGTTTTCAAATGTTTTATTTTTGAACGTCAGTTCACATTTGTAGGTGGATCATCAGTGTTAGAGCTAAAATTAGCATGTTTAAAGTGATTTTCATGCTTCCAGGGGCCCTAAACACAAGATTTATGGAATGGTTAAAAGTGCATGAAAATGGCCAATTTACTCACTCTGAGTTCTCAAAAAGGGTTTCTTAACCCCGGGAAGTTAATTAAATACCATTTGGAGGCATTTAATGTTCGAGCAAAAACGGCTGATTTTCGACAAAAGAGATAACACCCCCCCATTACGTCATGCTTCAGAAATGTGGAAAATGGTCCGTTTTCAAATGTTTTATTTTTGAACGTCAGTTCACATTTGTAGGTGGATCATCAGTGTTAGAGCTAAAATTAGCATGTTTAAAGTGATTTTCATGCTTCCAGGGGCTCGGGAAGTTAAATGAATACCATTTGGAGGCATTTAATGTTCGAGCAAAAACGGCTGATTTTCGACAAAAGAGATAACACCCCCCCATTATGTCATGCTTCAGAAATGTGGAAAATGGTCCGTTTTCAAATGTTTTATTTTTGAACGTCAGTTCACATTTGTAGGTGGATCATCAGTGTTAGAGCTAAAATTAGCATGTTTAAAGTGATTTTCATGCTTCCAGGGGCCCTAAACACAAGATTTATGGAATGGTTAAAAGTGCATGAAAATGGCCAAATTACTAACTCTGAGTTCTCAAAAAGGGTTTCTTTACCCCGGGAAGTTAATTAAATACCATTTGGAGGCATTTAATGTTCGAGCAAAAACGGCTGATTTTCGACAAAAGAGATAACACCCCCCCATTACGTCATGCTTCAGAAATGTGGAAAATGGTCCGTTTTCAAATATTTTATTTTTGAACGTCAGTTCACATTTGTAGGTGGATCATCAGTGTTAGAGCTAAAATTAGCATGTTTAAAGTGATTTTCATGCTTCCAGGGGCTCGGGAAGTTAAATGAATACCATTTGGAGGCATTTAATGTTCGAGCAAAAACGGCTGATTTTCGACAAAAGAGATAACACCCCCCCATTATGTCATGCTTCAGAAATGTGGAAAATGGTCCGTTTTCAAATGTTTTATTTTTGAACGTCAGTTCACATTTGTAGGTGGATCATCAGTGTTAGAGCTAACATTGGCATGTTTAAAGTGATTTTCATGCTTCCAGGGGCCCTAAACACAAGATTTATGGAATGGTTAAAAGTGCATGAAAATGGCCAATTTACTAACTCTGAGTTCTCAAAAAGGGTTTCTTCACCTCGGGAAGTTAAATAAATACCATTTGGAGGCATTTAATGTTCGAGCAAAAACGGCAGATTTTTGACAAAAGAGATAACACCCCCCCATTACGTCATGCTTCAGAAATGTGGAAAATGGTCCGTTTTCAAATGTTTTATTTTTGAACGTCAGTTCACATTTGTAGGTGGATCATCAGTGTTAGAGCTAACATTGGCATGTTTAAAGTGATTTTCATGCTTCCAGGGGCCCTAAACACAAGATTTATGGAATGGTTAAAAGTGCATGAAAATGGCCAATTTACTAACTCTGAGTTCTCAAAAAGGGTTTCTTCACCCCGGGAAGTTAATTAAATACCATTTGGAGGCATTTAATGTTCGAGCAAAAACGGCTGATTTTCGACAAAAGAGATAACACCCCCCCATTACGTCATGCTTCAGAAATGTGGAAAATGGTCCGTTTTCAAATGTTTTATTTTTGAACGTCAGTTCACATTTGTAGGTGGATCATCAGTGTGAGAGCTAAAATTAGCATGTTTAAAGTGATTTTCATGCTTCCAGGGGCTCGGGAAGTTAATTAAATACCACTTGGAGGCATTTAATGTTCGAGCAAAAACGGCTGATTTTTGACAAAAGAGATAACACCCCCCCATTACGTCATGCTTCAGAAATGTGAAAAATGGTCCGTTTTCAAATGTTTTATTTTTGAACGTCAGTTCACATTTGTAGGTGGATCATCAGTGTTAGAGCTAACATTGGCATGTTTAAAGTGATTTTCATGCTTCCAGGGGCCCTAAACACAAGATTTATGGAATGGTTAAAAGTGCATGAAAATGGCCAATTACTCACTCTGAGTTCTCAAAAAGGGTTTCTTCACCCCGGGAAGTTAATTAAATACCATTTGGAGGCATTTAATGTTCGAGCAAAAACAGCTGATTTTCGACAAAAGAGATAACACCCCCCCATTACGTCATGCTTCAGAAATGTGGAAAATGGTCCGTTTTCAAATGTTTTATTTTTGAACGTCAGTTCACATTTGTAGGTGGATCATCAGTGTTAGAGCTAAATTTAGCATGTTTAAAGTGATTTTCATGCTTCCAGGGGCTCGGGAAGTGAATTAAATACCATTTGGAGGCATTTAATGTTCGAGCAAAAATGGCTGATTTTCGACAAAAGAGATAACGCCCCCCCATTACGTCATGCTTCAGAAATGTGGAAAATGGTCCGTTTTCAAATGTTTTATTTTTGAACGTCAGTTCACATTTGTAGGTGGATCATCAGTGTTAGAGCTAACATTAGCATGTTTAAAGTGATTTTCATGCTTCCAGGGGCCCTAAACACAAGATTTATGGAATGGTTAAAAGTGCATGAAAATGGCCAATTTACTCACTCTGAGTTCTCAAAAAGGGTTTCTTCACCCCGGGAAGTTAATTAAATACCATTTGGAGGCATTTAATGTTCGAGCAAAAACGGCTGATTTTCGACAAAAGAGATAACACCCCCCCATTACGTCATGCTTCAGAAATGTGGAAAATGGTCCGTTTTCAAATGTTTTATTTTTGAACGTCAGTTCACATTTGTAGGTGGATCATCAGTGTTAGAGCTAAAATTAGCATGTTTAAAGTGATTTTCATGCTTCCAGGGGCCCTAAACACAAGATTTATGGAATGGTTAAAAGTGCATGAAAATGGCCAATTTACTCACTCTGAGTTCTCAAAAAGGGTTTCTTCACCTCGGGAAGTTAAATAAATACCATTTGGAGGCATTTAATGTTCGAGCAAAAACGGCTGATTTTCGACAAAAGAGATAACACCCCCCCATTACGTCATGCTTCAGAAATGTGGAAAATGGTCCGTTTTCAAATGTTTTATTTTTGAACGTCAGTTCACATTTGTAGGTGGATCATCAGTGTTAGAGCTCAAATTAGCATGTTTAAAGTGATTTTCATGCTTCCAGGGGCTCGGGAAGTGAATTAAATACTATTTGGAGGCATTTAATGTTCAAGCAAAAACGGCTGATTTTCGACAAAAGAGATAACACCCCCCCATTACGTCATGCTTCAGAAATGTGGAAAATGGTCCGTTTTCAAATGTTTTATTTTTGAACGTCAGTTCACATTTGTAGGTGGATCATCAGTGTTAGAGCTAACATTGGCATGTTTAAAGTGATTTTCATGCTTCCAGGGGCCCTAAACACAAGATTTATGGAATGGTTAAAAGTGCATGAAAATGGCCAATTTACTCACTCTGAGTTCTCAAAAAGGGTTTCTTCACCCCGGGAAGTTAATTAAATACCATTTGGAGGCATTTAATGTTCGAGCAAAAACGGCTGATTTTCGACAAAAGAGATAACACCCCCCCATTACGTCATGCTTCAGAAATGTGGAAAAAGGTCCGTTTTCAAATGTTTTATTTTTGAACGTCAGTTCACATTTGTAGGTGGATCATCAGTGTTAGAGCTAAAATTAGCATGTTTAAAGTGATTTTCATGCTTCCAGGGGCTCGGGAAGTTAATTAAATACCATTTGGAGGCATTTAATGTTCGAGCAAAAACGGCTGATTTTCGACAAAAGAGATAACACCCCCCCCCATTACGTCATGCTTCAGAAATGTGGAAAATGGTCCATTTTCAAATGTTTTATTTTTGAACGTCAGTTCACATTTGTAGGTGGATCATCAGTGTTAGAGCTAAAATTAGCATGTTTAAAGTGATTTTCATGCTTCCAGGGGCCCTAAACACAAGATTTATGGAATGGTTAAAAGTGCATGAAAATGGCCAATTTACTCACTCTGAGTTCTCAAAAAGGGTTTCTTCACCCCGGGAAGTTAATTAAATACCATTTGGAGGCATTTAATGTTCGAGCAAAAACGGCTGATTTTCGACAAAAGAGATAACACCCCCCCATTACGTCATGCTTCAGAAATGTGGAAAATGGTCCGTTTTCAAATGTTTTATTTCTGAACGTCAGTTCACATTTGTAGGTGGATCATCAGTGTTAGAGCTCAAATTAGCTTTTTTAAAGTGATTTTCATGCTTCCAGGGGCTCTGGAAGTGAATTAAATACTATTTGGAGGCATTTAATGTTCAAGCAAAAACGGCTGATTTTCGACAAAAGAGATAACACCCACCCATTACGTCATGCTTCAGAAATGTGGAAAATGGTCCGTTTTCAAATGTTTTATTTTTGAACGTCAGTTCACATTTGTAGGTGGATCATCAGTGTTAGAGCTAAAATTAGGATGTTTAAAGTGATTTTCATGCTTCCAGGGGCTCGGGAAGTTAATTAAATACCATTTGGAGGCATTTAATGTTCGAGCAAAAATGGCTGATTTTCGACAAAAGAGATAACACACCCCCATTATGTCATGCTTCAGAAATGTGGAAAATGGTCCGTTTTCAAATGTTTTATTTCTGAACGTCAGTTCACATTTGTAGGTGGATCATCAGTGTTAGAGCTCAAATTAGCATGTTTAAAGTGATTTTCATGCTTCCGGGGGCCCTAAACACAAGATTTATGGAATGGTTAAAAGTGCATGAAAATGGCCAATTTACTCACTCTGAGTTCTCAAAAAGGGTTTCTTCACCCCGGGAAGTTAATTAAATACCATTTGGAGGCATTTAATGTTCGAGCAAAAACGGCTGATTTTCGACAAAAGAGATAACACCCCCCCATTACGTCATGCTTCAGAAATGTGGAAAATGGTCCGTTTTCAAATGTTTTATTTTTGAACGTCAGTTCACATTTGTAGGTGGATCATCAGTGTTAGAGCTAAAATTAGCATGTTTAAAGTGATTTTCATGCTTCCAGGAGCCCTAAACACAAGATTTATGGAATGGTTAAAAGTGCATGAAAATGGCCAATTTACTCACTCTGAGCTCTCAAAAAGGGTTTCTTCACCCCGGGAAGTTAATTAAATACCATTTGGAGGCATTTAATGTTCGAGCAAAAACGGCTGATTTTCGACAAAAGAGATAACACCCCCCCCATTACGTCATGCTTCAGAAATGTGGAAAATGGTCCGTTTTCAAATGTTTTATTTTTGAACGTCAGTTCACATTTGTAGGTGGATCATCAGTGTGAGAGCTAAAATTAGCATGTTTAAAGTGATTTTCATGCTTCCAGGGGCTCGGGAAGTTAATTAAATACCATTTGGAGGCATTTAATGTTCCAGCAAAAACGGCTGATTTTCGACAAAAGAGATAACACCCCCATTACGTCATGCTTCAGAAATGTGAAAAATGGTCCGTTTTCAAATGTTTTATTTTTGAACGTCAGTTCACATTTGTAGGTGGATCATCAGTGTTAGAGCTAAAATTAGTATGTTTAAAGTGATTTTCATGCTTCCAGGGGCTCGGGAAGTTAAATAAATACCATTTGGAGGCATTTAATGTTCGAGCAAAAACGGCTGATTTTCGACAAAAGAGATAACACCCCCCCCATTACGTCATGCTTCAGAAATGTGGAAAATGGTCCGTTTTCAAATGTTTTATTTTTGAACGTCAGTTCACATTTGTAGGTGGATCATCAGTGTGAGAGCTAAAATTAGCATGTTTAAAGTGATTTTCATGCTTCCAGGGGCTCGGGAAGTTAATTAAATACCATTTGGAGGCATTTAATGTTCGAGCAAAAACGGCTGATTTTCGACAAAAGAGATAACACCCCCCATTACGTCATGCTTCAGAAATGTGAAAAATGGTCCGTTTTCAAATGTTTTATTTTTGAACGTCAGTTCACATTTGTAGGTGGATCATCAGTGTTAGAGCTAAAATTAGCGTGTTTAAAGTGATTTTCATGCTTCCAGGGGCCCTAAACACAAGATTTATGGAATGGTTAAAAGTGCTTGAAAATGGCCAATTTACTCACTCTGAGTTCTCAAAAAGGGTTTCTTCACCCCGGGAAGTTAATTAAATACCATTTGGAGGCATTTAATGTTCGAGCAAAAACGGCTGAGTTTCGACAAAAGAGATAACACCCCCCCATTACGTCATGCTTCAGAAATGTGGAAAATGGTCCGTTTTCAAATGTTTTATTTTTGAACGTCAGTTCACATTTGTAGGTGGATCATCAGTGTTAGAGCTAAAATTAGCATTTTTAAAGTGATTTTCATGCTTCCAGGGGCTCGGGAAGTTAATTAAATACCATTTGGAGGCATTTAATGTTCGAGCAAAAACGGCTGGTTTTCGACAAAAGAGATAACACCCCCCCATTACGTCATGCTTCAGAAATGTGGAAAATGGTCCGTTTTCAAATGTTTTATTTCTGAACGTCAGTTCACATTTGTAGGTGGATCATCAGTGTTAGAGCTCAAATTAGCTTTTTTAAAGTGATTTTCATGCTTCCAGGGGCTCGGGAAGTGAATTAAATACTATTTGGAGGCATTTAATGTTCAAGCAAAAACGGCTGATATTCGACAAAAGAGATAACACCCACCCATTACGTCATGCTTCAGAAATGTGGAAAATGGTCCGTTTTCAAATGTTTTATTTTTGAACGTCAGTTCACATTTGTAGGTGGATCATCAGTGTTAGAGCTAAAATTAGGATGTTTAAAGTGATTTTCATGCTTCCAGGGGCTCGGGAAGTTAATTAAATACCATTTGGAGGCATTTAATGTTCGAGCAAAAATGGCTGATTTTCGACAAAAGAGATAACACCCCCCCATTACGTCATGCTTCAGAAATGTGGAAAATGGTTCGTTTTCAAATGTTTTATTTTTGAACGTCAGTTCACATTTGTAGGTGGATCATCAGTGTTAGAGCTAACATTGGCATGTTTAAAGTGATTTTCATGCTTCCAGGGGCCCTAAACACAAGATTTATGGAATGGTTAAAAGTGCATGAAAATGGCCAATTTACTCACTCTGAGTTCTCAAAAAGGGTTTCTTCACCCCGGGAAGTTAATTAAATACCATTTGGAGGCATTTAATGTTCGAGCAAAAACGGCTGATTTTCGACAAAAGAGATAACACCCCGCCATTACGTCATGCTTCAGAAATGTGGAAAATGGTCCGTTTTCAAATGTTTTATTTTTGAACGTCAGTTCACATTTGTAGGTGGATCATCAGTGTTAGAGCTAAAATTAGCATGTTTAAAGTGATTTTCATGCTTCCAGGAGCCCTAAACACAAGATTTATGGAATGGTTAAAAGTGCATGAAAATGGCCAATTTACTCACTCTGAGCTCTCAAAAAGGGTTTCTTCACCCCGGGAAGTTAATTAAATACCATTTGGAGGCATTTAATGTTCGAGCAAAAACGGCTGATTTTCGACAAAAGAGATAACACCCCCCCATTACGTCATGCTTCAGAAATGTGGAAAATGGTCCGTTTTCAAATGTTTTATTTTTGAACGTCAGTTCACATTTGTAGGTGGATCATCAGTGTGAGAGCTAAAATTAGCATGTTTAAAGTGATTTTCATGCTTCCAGGGGCTCGGGAAGTTAATTAAATACCATTTGGAGGCATTTAATGTTCGAGCAAAAACGGCTGATTTTCGACAAAAGAGATAACACCCCCCATTACGTCATGCTTCAGAAATGTGAAAAATGGTCCGTTTTCAAATGTTTTATTTTTGAACGTCAGTTCACATTTGTAGGTGGATCATCAGTGTTAGAGCTAAAATTAGCGTGTTTAAAGTGATTTTCATGCTTCCAGGGGCCCTAAACACAAGATTTATGGAATGGTTAAAAGTGCTTGAAAATGGCCAATTTACTCACTCTGAGTTCTCAAAAAGGGTTTCTTCACCCCGGGAAGTTAATTAAATACCATTTGGAGGCATTTAATGTTCGAGCAAAAACGGCTGGTTTTCGACAAAAGAGATAACACCCCCCCATTACGTCATGCTTCAGAAATGTGGAAAATGGTCCGTTTTCAAATGTTTTATTTTTGAACGTCAGTTCACATTTGTAGGTGGATCATCAGTGTTAGAGCTAAAATTAGCATGTTTAAACTGATTTTCATGCTTCCAGGGGCCCTTAACACAAGATTTATGGAATGGTTAAAAGTGCATGAAAATGGCCAATTTACTCACTCTAAGTTCTCAAAAAGGGTTTCTTCACCCGTGAAGTTAATTAAATACCATTTGGAGGCATTTAATGTTCGAGCAAAAACGGCTGATTTTCGACAAAAGAGATAACACCCCCCCATTACGTCATGCTTCAGAAATGTGGAAAATGGTCTGTTTTCAAATGTTTTATTTTTGAACGTCAGCTCACATTTGTAGGTGGATCATCAGTGTTAGAGCTAAAATTAGCATGTTTAAAGTGATTTTCATGCTTCCAGGGGCCCTAAACACAAGATTTATGGAATGGTTAAAAGTGCATGAAAATGGCCAATTTACTCACTCTGAGTTCTCAAAAAGGGTTTCTTCACCCCGGGAAGTTAATTAAATACCATTTGGAGGCATTTAATGTTCGAGCAAAAACGGCTGATTTTCGACAAAAGAGATAACACCCCCCCATTACGTGATGCTTCAGAAATGTGGAAAATGGTCCGTTTTCAAATGTTTTATTTTTGAACGTCAGTTCACATTTGTAGGTGGATCATCAGTGTTAGAGCTAAAATTAGCATGTTTAAAGTGATTTTCATGCTTCCAGGGGCTCGGGAAGTTAAATGAATACCATTTGGAGGCATTTAATGTTCGAGCAAAAACGGCTGATTTTTGACAAAAGAGATAACACCCCCCCATTATGTCATGCTTCAGAAATGTGAAAAATGGTCCGTTTTCAAATGTTTTATTTTTGAACGTCAGTTCACATTTGTAGGTGGATCATCAGTGTTAGAGCTAAAATTAGCGTGTTTAAAGTGATTTTCATGCTTCCAGGGGCCCTAAACACAAGATTTATGGAATGGTTAAAAGTGCATGAAAATGGCCAATTTACTCACTCTGAGTTCTCAAAAAGGGTTTCTTCACCCCAGGAAGTTAATTAAATACCATTTGGAGGCATTTAATGTTCGAGCAAAAACGGCTGAGTTTCGACAAAAGAGATAACACCCCCCCATTACGTCATGCTTCAGAAATGTGGAAAATGGTCCGTTTTCAAATGTTTTATTTTTGAACGTCAGTTCACATTTGTAGGTGGATCATCAGTGTTAGAGCTAAAATTAGCATGTTTAAAGTGATTTTCATGCTTCCAGGGGCTCGGGAAGTTAATTAAATACCATTTGGAGGCATTTAATGTTCGAGCAAAAACGGCTGGTTTTCGACAAAAGAGATAACACCCCCCCATTACGTCATGCTTCAGAAATGTGGAAAATGGTCCGTTTTCAAATGTTTTATTTTTGAACGTCAGTTCACATTTGTAGGTGGATCATCAGTGTTAGAGCTAAAATTAGCATGTTTAAAGTGATTTTCATGCTTCCAGGGGCCCTTAACACAAGATTTATGGAATGGTTAAAAGTGCATGAAAATGGCCAATTTACTCACTCTGAGTTCTCAAAAAGGGTTTCTTCACACCGGGAAGTTAATTAAATACCATTTGGAGGCATTTAATGTTCGAGCAAAAACTGCTGATTTTCGACAAAAGAGATAACACCCCCCCATTACGTCATGCTTCAGAAATGTGGAAAATGGTCCGTTTTCAAATGTTTTATTTTTGAACGTCAGTTCACATTTGTAGGTGGATCATCAGTGTTAGAGCTAAAATTAGCATGTTTAAAGTGATTTTCATGCTTCCAGGGGCCCTAAACACAAGATTTATGGAATGGTTAAAAGTGCATGAAAATGGCCAATTTACTCACTCTGAGTTCTCAAAAAGGGTTTCTTCACCCCGGGAAGTTAATTAAATACCATTTGGAGGCATTTAATGTTCGAGCAAAAACGGCTGATTTTCGACAAAAGAGATAACACCCCCCCATTACGTCATGCTTCAGAAATGTGGAAAATGGTCCGTTTTCAAATGTTTTATTTTTGAACGTCAGTTCACATTTGTAGGTGGATCATCAGTGTTAGAGCTAAAATTAGCATGTTTAAAGTGATTTTCATGCTTCCAGGGGCTCGGGAAGTTAAATGAATACCATTTGGAGGCATTTAATGTTCGAGCAAAAACGGCTGATTTTCGACAAAAGAGATAACACCCCCCCATTATGTCATGCTTCAGAAATGTGGAAAATGGTCCGTTTTCAAATGTTTTATTTCTGAACGTCAGTTCACATTTGTAGGTGGATCATCAGTGTTTGAGCTCAAATTAGCATGTTTAAAGTGATTTTCATGCTTCCAGGGGCCCTAAACACAAGATTTATGGAATGGTTAAAAGTGCATGAAAATGGCCAATTTACTCACTCTGAGTTCTCAAAAAGGGTTTCTTCACCCCGGGAAGTTAATTAAATACCATTTGGAGGCATTTAATGTTCGAGCAAAAACGGCTGATTTTCGACAAAAGAGATAACACCCCCCCATTACGTCATGCTTCAGAAATGTGGAAAATGGTCCGTTTTCAAATGTTTTATTTTTGAACGTCAGTTCACATTTGTAGGTGGATCATCAGTGTGAGAGCTAAAATTAGCATGTTTAAAGTGATTTTCATGCTTCCAGGGGCTCGGGAAGTTAATTAAATACCATTTGGAGGCATTTAATGTTCGAGCAAAAACGGCTGATTTTCGACAAAAGAGATAACACCCCCCCCATTACGTCATGCTTCAGAAATGTGAAAAATGGTCCGTTTTCAAATGTTTTATTTTTGAACGTCAGTTCACATTTGTAGGTGGATCATCAGTGTTAGAGCTAACATTGGCATGTTTAAAGTGATTTTCATGCTTCCAGGGGCCCTAAACACAAGATTTATGGAATGGTTAAAAGTGCATGAAAATGGCCAATTACTCACTCTGAGTTCTCAAAAAGGGTTTCTTCACCCCGGGAAGTTAATTAAATACCATTTGGAGGCATTTAATGTTCGAGCAAAAACAGCTGATTTTCGACAAAAGAGATAACACCCCCCCATTACGTCATGCTTCAGAAATGTGGAAAATGGTCCGTTTTCAAATGTTTTATTTTTGAACGTCAGTTCACATTTGTAGGTGGATCATCAGTGTTAGAGCTAAATTTAGCATGTTTAAAGTGATTTTCATGCTTCCAGGGGCTCGGGAAGTGAATTAAATACCATTTGGAGGCATTTAATGTTCGAGCAAAAATGGCTGATTTTCGACAAAAGAGATAACACCCCCCCATTACGTCATGCTTCAGAAATGTGGAAAATGGTCCGTTTTCAAATGTTTTATTTTTGAACGTCAGTTCACATTTGTAGGTGGATCATCAGTGTTAGAGCTAACATTGGCATGTTTAAAGTGATTTTCATGCTTCCAGGGGCCCTAAACACAAGATTTATGGAATGGTTAAAAGTGCATGAAAATGGCCAATTTACTAACTCTGAGTTCTCAAAAAGGGTTTCTTCACCCCGGGAAGTTAATTAAATACCATTTGGAGGCATTTAATGTTCGAGCAAAAACGGCTGATTTTCGACAAAAGAGATAACACCCCCCCATTACGTCATGCTTCAGAAATGTGGAAAATGGTCCGTTTTCAAATGTTTTATTTTTGAACGTCAGTTCACATTTGTAGGTGGATCATCAGTGTGAGAGCTAAAATTAGCATGTTTAAAGTGATTTTCATGCTTCCAGGGGCTCGGGAAGTTAATTAAATACCATTTGGAGGCATTTAATGTTCGAGCAAAAACGGCTGATTTTCGACAAAAGAGATAACACCCCCCCCATTACGTCATGCTTCAGAAATGTGAAAAATGGTCCGTTTTCAAATGTTTTATTTTTGAACGTCAGTTCACATTTGTAGGTGGATCATCAGTGTTAGAGCTAACATTGGCATGTTTAAAGTGATTTTCATGCTTCCAGGGGCCCTAAACACAAGATTTATGGAATAGTTAAAAGTGCATTAAAATGGCCAATTACTCACTCTGAGTTCTCAAAAAGGGTTTCTTCACCCCGGGAAGTTAATTAAATACCATTTGGAGGCATTTAATGTTCGAGCAAAAACAGCTGATTTTCAACAAAAGAGATAACACCCCCCCATTACGTCATGCTTCAGAAATGTGGAAAATGGTCCGTTTTCAAATGTTTTATTTTTGAACGTCAGTTCACATTTGTAGGTGGATCATCAGTGTTAGAGCTAAATTTAGCATGTTTAAAGTGATTTTCATGCTTCCAGGGGCTCGGGAAGTGAATTAAATACCATTTGGAGGCATTTAATGTTCGAGCAAAAATGGCTGATTTTCGACAAAAGAGATAACACCCCCCCATTACGTCATGCTTCAGAAATGTGGAAAATGGTCCGTTTTCAAATGTTTTATTTTTGAACGTCAGTTCACATTTGTAGGTGGATCATCAGTGTTAGAGCTAACATTGGCATGTTTAAAGTGATTTTCATGCTTCCAGGGGCCCTAAACACAAGATTTATGGAATGGTTAAAAGTGCATGAAAATGGCCAATTTACTAACTCTGAGTTCTCAAAAAGGGTTTCTTCACCCCAGGAAGTTAATTAAATACCATTTGGAGGCATTTAATGTTCGAGCAAAAACGGCTGATTTTCGACAAAAGAGATAACATCCCCCCATTACGTCATGCTTCAGAAATGTGGAAAATGGTCCGTTTTCAAATGTTTTATTTTTGAACGTCAGTTCACATTTGTAGGTGGATCATCAGTGTTAGAGCTAAAATTAGCATGTTTAAAGTGAGTTTCATGCTTCCAGGGGCTCGGGAAGTTAATTAAATACCATTTGGAGGCATTTAATGTTCGAGCAAAAACGGCTGATTTTCGACAAAAGAGATAACACCCCCCCATTACGTCATGCTTCAGAAATGTGAAAAATGGTCCGTTTTCAAATGTTTTATTTTTGAACGTCAGTTCACATTTGTAGGTGGATCATCAGTGTTAGAGCTAAAATTAGCATGTTTAAAGTGATTTTCATGCTTCCAGGGGCCCTAAACACAAGATTTATGGAATGGTTAAAAGTGCATGAAAATGGACAATTTACTCACTCTGAGTTCTCAAAAGGGTTTCTTCACCTCGGGAAGTTAAATAAATACCATTTGGAGGCATTTAATGTTCGAGCAAAAACGGCTGATTTTCGACAAAAGAGATAACACCCCCCCATTACGTCATGCTTCAGAAATGTGGAAAATGGTCCGTTTTCAAATGTTTTATTTTTGAACGTCAGTTCACATTTGTAGGTGGATCATCAGTGTTAGAGCTCAAATTAGCATGTTTAAAGTGATTTTCATGCTTCCAGGGGCTCGGGAAGTGAATTAAATACTATTTGGAGGCATTTAATGTTCAAGCAAAAACGGCTGATTTTCGACAAAAGAGATAACACCCCCCCATTACGTCATGCTTCAGAAATGTGGAAAATGGTCCGTTTTCAAATGTTTTATTTTTGAACGTCAGTTCACATTTGTAGGTGGATCATCAGTGTTAGAGCTCAAATTAGCATGTTTAAAGTGATTTTCATGCTTCCAGGGGCTCGGGAAGTGAATTAAATACTATTTGGAGGCATTTAATGTTCGAGCAAAAACAGCTGATTTTCGACAAAAGAGATAACACGCCCCCATTACGTCATGCTTCAGAAATGTGGAAAATGGTCCGTTTTCAAATGTTTTATTTTTGAACGTCAGTTCACATTTGTAGGTGGATCATCAGTGTTAGAGCTAAAATTAGCATGTTTAAAGTGATTTTCGTGCTTCCCGGGGCCCTAAACACAAGATTTATGGACTGGTTAAAAGTGCATGAAAATGGCCAATTTACTCACTCTGAGCTCTCAAAAAGGGTTTCTTCACCCCGGGAAGTTAATTAAATACCATTTGGAGGCATTTAATGTTCGAGCAAAAACGGCTGATTTTCGACAAAAGAGATAACACCCCCCCATTACGTCATGCTTCAGAAATGTGGAAAATGGTCCGTTTTCAAATGTTTTATTTTTGAACGTCAGTTCACATTTGTAGGTGGATCATCAGTGTTAGAGCTAAAATTAGTATGTTTAAAGTGATTTTCATGCTTCCAGGGGCTCGGGAAGTTAAATAAATACCATTTGGAGGCATTTAATGTTCGAGCAAAAACGGTTGATTTTCGACAAAAGAGATAACACCCCCCCATTACGTCATGCTTCAGAAATGTGGAAAATGGTCCGTTTTCAAATGATTTATTTTTGAACGTCAGTTCACATTTGTAGGTGGATCATCAGTGTTAGAGCTAAAATTAGTATGTTTAAAGTGATTTTCATGCTTCCAGGGGCTCGGGAAGTTAAATAAATACCATTTGGAGGCATTTAATGTTCGAGCAAAAACGGCTGATTTTCGACAAAAGAGATAACACCCCCCCATTACGTCATGCTTCAGAAATGTGGAAAATGGTCCGTTTTCAAATGTTTTATTTCTGAACGTCAGTTCACATTTGTAGGTGGATCATCAGTGTTAGAGCTCAAATTAGCTTTTTTAAAGTGATTTTCATGCTTCCAGGGGCTCGGGAAGTGAATTAAATACTATTTGGAGGCATTTAATGTTCAAGCAAAAACGGCTGATTTTCGACAAAAGAGATAACACCCACCCATTACGTCATGCTTCAGAAATGTGGAAAATGGTCCGTTTTCAAATGTTTTATTTTTGAACGTCAGTTCACATTTGTAGGTGGATCATCAGTGTTAGAGCTAAAATTAGGATGTTTAAAGTGATTTTCATGCTTCCAGGGGCTCGGGAAGTTAATTAAATACCATTTGGAGGCATTTAATGTTCGAGCAAAAATGGCTGATTTTCGACAAAAGAGATAACACCCCCCCATTACGTCATGCTTCAGAAATGTGGAAAATGGTCCGTTTTCAAATGTTTTATTTTTGAACGTCAGTTCACATTTGTAGGTGGATCATCAGTGTTAGAGCTAAAATTAGGATGTTTAAAGTGATTTTCATGCTTCCAGGGGCTCGGGAAGTTAATTAAATACCATTTGGAGGCATTTAATGTTCGAGCAAAAATGGCTGATTTTCGACAAAAGAGATAACACCCCCCCATTACGTCATGCTTCAGAAATGTGGAAAATGGTTCGTTTTCAAATGTTTTATTTTTGAACGTCAGTTCACATTTGTAGGTGGATCATCAGTGTTAGAGCTAACATTGGCATGTTTAAAGTGATTTTCATGCTTCCAGGGGCCCTAAACACAAGATTTATGGAATGGTTAAAAGTGCATGAAAATGGCCAATTTACTCACTCTGAGTTCTCAAAAAGGGTTTCTTCACCCCGGGAAGTTAATTAAATACCATTTGGAGGCATTTAATGTTCGAGCAAAAACGGCTGATTTTCGACAAAAGAGATAACACCCCCCCATTACGTCATGCTTCAGAAATGTGGAAAATGGTCCGTTTTCAAATGTTTTATTTTTGAACGTCAGTTCACATTTGTAGGTGGATCATCAGTGTTAGAGCTAAAATTAGCATGTTTAAAGTGATTTTCATGCTTCCAGGGGCCCTAAACACAAGATTTATGGAATGGTTAAAAGTGCATGAAAATGGCCAATTTACTCACTCTGAGCTCTCAAAAAGGGTTTCTTCACCCCGGGAAGTTAATTAAATACCATTTGGAGGCATTTAATGTTCGAGCAAAAACGGCTGATTTTCGACAAAAGAGATAACACCCCCCCATTACGTCATGCTTCAGAAATGTGGAAAATGGTCCGTTTTCAAATGTTTTATTTTTGAACGTCAGTTCACATTTGTAGGTGGATCATCAGTGTTAGAGCTAAAATTAGTATGTTTAAAGTGATTTTCATGCTTCCAGGGGCTCGGGAAGTTAAATAAATACCATTTGGAGGCATTTAATGTTCGAGCAAAAACGGCTGATTTTCGACAAAAGAGATAACACCCCCCCATTACGTCATGCTTCAGAAATGTGGAAAATGGTCCGTTTTCAAATGTTTTATTTTTGAACGTCAGTTCACATTTGTAGGTGGATCATCAGTGTGAGAGCTAAAATTAGCATGTTTAAAGTGATTTTCATGCTTCCAGGGGCTCGGGAAGTTAATTAAATACCATTTGGAGGCATTTAATGTTCGAGCAAAAACGGCTGATTTTCGACAAAAGAGATAACACCCCCCCATTACGTCATGCTTCAGAAATGTGAAAAATGGTCCGTTTTCAAATGTTTTATTTTTGAACGTCAGTTCACATTTGTAGGTGGATCATCAGTGTTAGAGCTAAAATTAGCGTGTTTAAAGTGATTTTCATGCTTCCAGGGGCCCTAAACACAAGATTTATGGAATGGTTAAAAGTGCTTGAAAATGGCCAATTTACTCACTCTGAGTTCTCAAAAAGGGTTTCTTCACCCCGGGAAGTTAATTAAATACCATTTGGAGGCATTTAATGTTCGAGCAAAAACGGCTGAGTTTCGACAAAAGAGATAACACCCCCCCATTACGTCATGCTTCAGAAATGTGGAAAATGGTCCGTTTTCAAATGTTTTATTTTTGAACGTCAGTTCACATTTGTAGGTGGATCATCAGTGTTAGAGCTAAAATTAGCATGTTTAAAGTGATTTTCATGCTTCCAGGGGCTCGGGAAGTTAATTAAATACCATTTGGAGGCATTTAATGTTCGAGCAAAAACGGCTGGTTTTCGACAAAAGAGATAACACCCCCCCATTACGTCATGCTTCAGAAATGTGGAAAATGGTCCGTTTTCAAATGTTTTATTTTTGAACGTCAGTTCACATTTGTAGGTGGATCATCAGTGTTAGAGCTAAAATTAGCATGTTTAAAGTGATTTTCATGCTTCCAGGGGCCCTTAACACAAGATTTATGGAATGGTTAAAAGTGCATGAAAATGGCCAATTTACTCACTCTAAGTTCTCAAAAAGGGTTTCTTCACCCGTGAAGTTAATTAAATACCATTTGGAGGCATTTAATGTTCGAGCAAAAACGGCTGATTTTCGACAAAAGAGATAACACCCCCCCATTACGTCATGCTTCAGAAATGTGGAAAATGGTCCGTTTTCAAATGTTTTATTTTTGAACGTCAGTTCACATTTGTAGGTGGATCATCAGTGTTAGAGCTAAAATTAGCATGTTTAAAGTGATTTTCATGCTTCCAGGGGCCCTAAACACAAGATTTATGGAATGGTTAAAAGTGCATGAAAATGGCCAATTTACTCACTCTGAGTTCTCAAAAAGGGTTTCTTCACCCCGGGAAGTTAATTAAATACCATTTGGAGGCATTTAATGTTCGAGCAAAAACGGCTGATTTTCGACAAAAGAGATAACACCCCCCCATTACGTGATGCTTCAGAAATGTGGAAAATGGTCCGTTTTCAAATGTTTTATTTTTGAACGTCAGTTCACATTTGTAGGTGGATCATCAGTGTTAGAGCTAAAATTAGCATGTTTAAAGTGATTTTCATGCTTCCAGGGGCTCGGGAAGTTAAATGAATACCATTTGGAGGCATTTAATGTTCGAGCAAAAACGGCTGATTTTTGACAAAAGAGATAACACCCCCCCATTATGTCATGCTTCAGAAATGTGAAAAATGGTGCGTTTTCAAATGTTTTATTTTTGAACGTCAGTTCACATTTGTAGGTGGATCATCAGTGTTAGAGCTAAAATTAGCGTGTTTAAAGTGATTTTCATGCTTCCAGGGGCCCTAAACACAAGATTTATGGAATGGTTAAAAGTGCATGAAAATGGCCAATTTACTCCCTCTGAGTTCTCAAAAAGGGTTTCTTCACCCCAGGAAGTTAATTAAATACCATTTGGAGGCATTTAATGTTCGAGCAAAAACGGCTGATTTTCGACAAAAGAGATAACACCCCCCCATTACGTCATGCTTCAGAAATGTGGAAAATGGTCCGTTTTCAAATGTTTTATTTTTGAACGTCAGTTCACATTTGTAGGTGGATCATCAGTGTTAGAGCTAAAATTAGCATGTTTAAAGTGATTTTCATGCTTCCAGGGGCTCGGGAAGTTAAATGAATACCATTTGGAGGCATTTAATGTTCGAGCAAAAACGGCTGATTTTCGACAAAAGAGATAACACCCCCCCATTATGTCATGCTTCAGAAATGTGGAAAATGGTCCGTTTTCAAATGTTTTATTTCTGAACGTCAGTTCACATTTGTAGGTGGATCATCAGTGTTTGAGCTCAAATTAGCATGTTTAAAGTGATTTTCATGCTTCCAGGGGCCCTAAACACAAGATTTATGGAATGGTTAAAAGTGCATGAAAATGGCCAATTTACTCACTCTGAGTTCTCAAAAAGGGTTTCTTCACCCCGGGAAGTTAATTAAATACCATTTGGAGGCATTTAATGTTCGAGCAAAAACGGCTGATTTTCGACAAAAGAGATAACACCCCCCCATTACGTCATGCTTCAGAAATGTGGAAAATGGTCCGTTTTCAAATGTTTTATTTTTGAACGTCAGTTCACATTTGTAGGTGGATCATCAGTGTTAGAGCTAAAATTAGCATGTTTAAAGTGATTTTCATGCTTCCAGGGGCCCTAAACACAAGATTTATGGAATGGTTAAAAGTGCATGAAAATGGCCAATTTACTAACTCTGAGTTCTCAAAAAGAGTTTCTTCACCCCGGGAAGTTAATTAAATACCATTTGGAGGCATTTAATGTTCGAGCAAAAACGGCTGATTTTCGACAAAAGAGATAACACCCCCCCATTACGTCATGCTTCAGAAATGTGGAAAATGGTCCGTTTTCAAATATTTTATTTTTGAACGTCAGTTCACATTTGTAGGTGGATCATCAGTGTTAGAGCTAAAATTAGCATGTTTAAAGTGATTTTCATGCTTCCAGGGGCTCGGGAAGTTAAATAAATACCATTTGGAGGCATTTAATGTTCGAGCAAAAACGGCTGATTTTCGACAAAATAGATAACACCCCCCCATTACGTCATGCTTCAGAAATGTGGAAAATGGTCCGTTTTCAAATGTTTTATTTCTGAACGTCAGTTCACATTTGTAGGTGGATCATCAGTGTTAGAGCTAAAATTAGCATGTTTAAAGTGATTTTCATGCTTCCAGGGGCTCGGGAAGTTAAATAAATACCATTTGGAGGCATTTAATGTTCGAGCAAAAATGGCTGATTTTCGACAAAAGAGATAACACCCCCCCATTACGTCATGCTTCAGAAATGTGGAAAATGGTTCGTTTTCAAATGTTTTATTTTTGAACGTCAGTTCACATTTGTAGGTGGATCATCAGTGTTAGAGCTAACATTGGCATGTTTAAAGTGATTTTCATGCTTCCAGGGGCCCTAAACACAAGATTTATGGAATGGTTAAAAGTGCATGAAAATGGCCAATGTACTCACTCTGAGTTCTCAAAAAGGGTTTCTTCACCCCGGGAAGTTAATTAAATACCATTTGGAGGCATTTAATGTTCGAGCAAAAACGGCTGATTTTCGACAAAAGAGATAACACCCCCCCATTACGTCATGCTTCAGAAATGTGGAAAATGGTCCGTTTTCAAATGTTTTATTTTTGAACGTCAGTTCACATTTGTAGGTGGATCATCAGTGTTAGAGCTAAAATTAGCATGTTTAAAGTGATTTTCATGCTTCCAGGGGCCCTTAACACAAGATTTATGGAATGGTTAAAAGTGCATGAAAATGGCCAATTTACTCACTCTAAGTTCTCAAAAAGGGTTTCTTCACCCGTGAAGTTAATTAAATACCATTTGGAGGCATTTAATGTTCGAGCAAAAACGGCTGATTTTCGACAAAAGAGATAACACCCCCCCATTACGTCATGCTTCAGAAATGTGGAAAATGGTCCGTTTTCAAATGTTTTATTTTTGAACGTCAGTTCACATTTGTAGGTGGATCATCAGTGTTAGAGCTAAAATTAGCATGTTTAAAGTGATTTTCATGCTTCCAGGGGCCCTAAACACAAGATTTATGGAATGGTTAAAAGTGCATGAAAATGGCCAATTTACTCACTCTGAGTTCTCAAAAAGGGTTTCTTCACCCCGGGAAGTTAATTAAATACCATTTGGAGGCATTTAATGTTCGAGCAAAAACGGCTGATTTTCGACAAAAGAGATAACACCCCCCATTACGTGATGCTTCAGAAATGTGGAAAATGGTCCGTTTTCAAATGTTTTATTTTTGAACGTCAGTTCACATTTGTAGGTGGATCATCAGTGTTAGAGCTAAAATTAGCATGTTTAAAGTGATTTTCATGCTTCCAGGGGCTCGGGAAGTTAAATGAATACCATTTGGAGGCATTTAATGTTCGAGCAAAAACGGCTGATTTTTGACAAAAGAGATAACACCCCCCCATTATGTCATGCTTCAGAAATGTGAAAAATGGTCCGTTTTCAAATGTTTTATTTTTGAACGTCAGTTCACATTTGTAGGTGGATCATCAGTGTTAGAGCTAAAATTAGCGTGTTTAAAGTGATTTTCATGCTTCCAGGGGCCCTAAACACAAGATTTATGGAATGGTTAAAAGTGCATGAAAATGGCCAATTTACTCACTCTGAGTTCTCAAAAAGGGTTTCTTCACCCCAGGAAGTTAATTAAATACCATTTGGAGGCATTTAATGTTCGAGCAAAAACGGCTGAGTTTCGACAAAAGAGATAACACCCCCCCATTACGTCATGCTTCAGAAATGTGGAAAATGGTCCGTTTTCAAATGTTTTATTTTTGAACGTCAGTTCACATTTGTAGGTGGATCATCAGTGTTAGAGCTAAAATTAGCATGTTTAAAGTGATTTTCATGCTTCCAGGGGCTCGGGAAGTTAATTAAATACCATTTGGAGGCATTTAATGTTCGAGCAAAAACGGCTGGTTTTCGACAAAAGAGATAACACCCCCCCATTACGTCATGCTTCAGAAAAGTGGAAAATGGTCCGTTTTCAAATGTTTTATTTTTGAACGTCAGTTCACATTTGTAGGTGGATCATCAGTGTTAGAGCTAAAATTAGCATGTTTAAAGTGATTTTCATGCTTCCAGGGGCCCTTAACACAAGATTTATGGAATGGTTAAAAGTGCATGAAAATGGCCAATTTACTCACTCTGAGTTCTCAAAAAGGGTTTCTTCACCCCGGGAAGTTAATGAAATACCATTTGGAGGCATTTAATGTTCGAGCAAAAACGGCTGATTTTCGACAAAAGAGATAACACCCCCCCATTACGTCATGCTTCAGAAATGTGGAAAATGGTCCGTTTTCAAATGTTTTATTTTTGAACGTCAGTTCACATTTGTAGGTGGATCATCAGTGTTAGAGCTAAAATTAGCATGTTTAAAGTGATTTTCATGCTTCCAGGGGCCCTAAACACAAGATTTATGGAATGGTTAAAAGTGCATGAAAATGGCCAATTTACTCACTCTGAGTTCTCAAAAAGGGTTTCTTCACCCCGGGAAGTTAATTAAATACCATTTGGAGGCATTTAATGTTCGAGCAAAAACGGCTGATTTTCGACAAAAGAGATAACACCCCCCCATTACGTCATGCTTCAGAAATGTGGAAAATGGTCCGTTTTCAAATGTTTTATTTTTGAACGTCAGTTCACATTTGTAGGTGGATCATCAGTGTTAGAGCTAAAATTAGCATGTTTAAAGTGATTTTCATGCTTCCAGGGGCTCGGGAAGTTAAATGAATACCATTTGGAGGCATTTAATGTTCGAGCAAAAACGGCTGATTTTCGACAAAAGAGATAACACCCCCCCATTATGTCATGCTTCAGAAATGTGGAAAATGGTCCGTTTTCAAATGTTTTATTTCTGAACGTCAGTTCACATTTGTAGGTGGATCATCAGTGTTTGAGCTCAAATTAGCATGTTTAAAGTGATTTTCATGCTTCCAGGGGCCCTAAACACAAGATTTATGGAATGGTTAAAAGTGCATGAAAATGGCCAATTTACTCACTCTGAGTTCTCAAAAAGGGTTTCTTCACCCCGGGAAGTTAATTAAATACCATTTGGAGGCATTTAATGTTCGAGCAAAAACGGCTGATTTTCGACAAAAGAGATAACACCCCCCCATTACGTCATGCTTCAGAAATGTGGAAAATGGTCCGTTTTCAAATGTTTTATTTTTGAACGTCAGTTCACATTTGTAGGTGGATCATCAGTGTTAGAGCTAAAATTAGCATGTTTAAAGTGATTTTCATGCTTCCAGGGGCCCTAAACACAAGATTTATGGAATGGTTAAAAGTGCATGAAAATGGCCAATTTACTAACTCTGAGTTCTCAAAAAGGGTTTCTTCACCCCGGGAAGTTAATTAAATACCATTTGGAGGCATTTAATGTTCGAGCAAAAACGGCTGATTTTCGACAAAAGAGATAACACCCCCCCATTACGTCATGCTTCAGAAATGTGGAAAATGGTCCGTTTTCAAATATTTTATTTTTGAACGTCAGTTCACATTTGTAGGTGGATCATCAGTGTTAGAGCTAAAATTAGCATGTTTAAAGTGATTTTCATGCTTCCAGGGGCTCGGGAAGTTAAATAAATACCATTTGGAGGCATTTAATGTTCGAGCAAAAACGGCTGATTTTCGACAAAAGAGATAACACCCCCCCATTACGTCATGCTTCAGAAATGTGGAAAATGGTCCGTTTTCAAATGTTTTATTTCTGAACGTCAGTTCACATTTGTAGGTGGATCATCAGTGTTAGAGCTAAAATTAGCATGTTTAAAGTGATTTTCATGCTTCCAGGGGCTCGGGAAGTTAAATAAATACCATTTGGAGGCATTTAATGTTCGAGCAAAAATGGCTGATTTTCGACAAAAGAGATAACACCCCCCCATTACGTCATGCTTCAGAAATGTGGAAAATGGTTCGTTTTCAAATGTTTTATTTTTGAACGTCAGTTCACATTTGTAGGTGGATCATCAGTGTTAGAGCTAACATTGGCATGTTTAAAGTGATTTTCATGCTTCCAGGGGCCCTAAACACAAGATTTATGGAATGGTTAAAAGTGCATGAAAATGGCCAATTTACTCACTCTGAGTTCTCAAAAAGGGTTTCTTCACCCCGGGAAGTTAATTAAATACCATTTGGAGGCATTTAATGTTCGAGCAAAAACGGCTGATTTTCGACAAAAGAGATAACACCCCCCCATTACGTCATGCTTCAGAAATGTGGAAAATGGTCCGTTTTCAAATGTTTTATTTTTGAACGTCAGTTCACATTTGTAGGTGGATCATCAGTGTTAGAGCTAAAATTAGCATGTTTAAAGTGATTTTCATGCTTCCAGGGGCCCTTAACACAAGATTTATGGAATGGTTAAAAGTGCATGAAAATGGCCAATTTACTCACTCTAAGTTCTCAAAAAGGGTTTCTTCACCCGTGAAGTTAATTAAATACCATTTGGAGGCATTTAATGTTCGAGCAAAAACGGCTGATTTTCGACAAAAGAGATAACACCCCCCCATTACGTCATGCTTCAGAAATGTGGAAAATGGTCCGTTTTCAAATGTTTTATTTTTGAACGTCAGTTCACATTTGTAGGTGGATCATCAGTGTTAGAGCTAAAATTAGCATGTTTAAAGTGATTTTCATGCTTCCAGGGGCCCTAAACACAAGATTTATGGAATGGTTAAAAGTGCATGAAAATGGCCAATTTACTCACTCTGAGTTCTCAAAAAGGGTTTCTTCACCCCGGGAAGTTAATTAAATACCATTTGGAGGCATTTAATGTTCGAGCAAAAACGGCTGATTTTCGACAAAAGAGATAACACCCCCCCATTACGTGATGCTTCAGAAATGTGGAAAATGGTCCGTTTTCAAATGTTTTATTTTTGAACGTCAGTTCACATTTGTAGGTGGATCATCAGTGTTAGAGCTAAAATTAGCATGTTTAAAGTGATTTTCATGCTTCCAGGGGCTCGGGAAGTTAAATGAATACCATTTGGAGGCATTTAATGTTCGAGCAAAAACGGCTGATTTTTGACAAAAGAGATAACACCCCCCCATTATGTCATGCTTCAGAAATGTGAAAAATGGTCCGTTTTCAAATGTTTTATTTTTGAACGTCAGTTCACATTTGTAGGTGGATCATCAGTGTTAGAGCTAAAATTCGCGTGTTTAAAGTGATTTTCATGCTTCCAGGGGCCCTAAACACAAGATTTATGGAATGGTTAAAAGTGCATGAAAATGGCCAATTTACTCACTCTGAGTTCTCAAAAAGGGTTTCTTCACCCCAGGAAGTTAATTAAATACCATTTGGAGGCATTTAATGTTCGAGCAAAAACGGCTGAGTTTCGACAAAAGAGATAACACCCCCCCATTACGTCATGCTTCAGAAATGTGGAAAATGGTCCGTTTTCAAATGTTTTATTTTTGAACGTCAGTTCACATTTGTAGGTGGATCATCAGTGTTAGAGCTAAAATTAGCATGTTTAAAGTGATTTTCATGCTTCCAGGGGCTCGGGAAGTTAATTAAATACCATTTGGAGGCATTTAATGTTCGAGCAAAAACGGCTGGTTTTCGACAAAAGAGATAACACCCCCCCATTACGTCATGCTTCAGAAAAGTGGAAAATGGTCCGTTTTCAAATGTTTTATTTTTGAACGTCAGTTCACATTTGTAGGTGGATCATCAGTGTTAGAGCTAAAATTAGCATGTTTAAAGTGATTTTCATGCTTCCAGGGGCCCTTAACACAAGATTTATGGAATGGTTAAAAGTGCATGAAAATGGCCAATTTACTCACTCTGAGTTCTCAAAAAGGGTTTCTTCACCCCGGGAAGTTAATGAAATACCATTTGGAGGCATTTAATGTTCGAGCAAAAACGGCTGATTTTCGACAAAAGAGATAACACCCCCCCATTACGTCATGCTTCAGAAATGTGGAAAATGGTCCGTTTTCAAATGTTTTATTTTTGAACGTCAGTTCACATTTGTAGGTGGATCATCAGTGTTAGAGCTAAAATTAGCATGTTTAAAGTGATTTTCATGCTTCCAGGGGCCCTTAACACAAGATTTATGGAATGGTTAAAAGTGCATGAAAATGGCCAATTTACTCACTCTGAGTTCTCAAAAAGGGTTTCTTCACCCCGGGAAGTTAATTAAATACCATTTGGAGGCATTTAATGTTCGAGCAAAAACGGCTGATTTTCGACAAAAGAGATAACACCCCCCCATTACGTCATGCTTCAGAAATGTGGAAAATGGTCCGTTTTCAAATGTTTTATTTTTGAACGTCAGTTCACATTTGTAGGTGGATCATCAGTGTTAGAGCTAAAATTAGCATGTTTAAAGTGATTTTCATGCTTCCAGGGGCCCTAAACACAAGATTTATGGAATGGTTAAAAGTGCATGAAAATGGCCAATTTACTCACTCTGAGTTCTCAAAAAGGGTTTCTTCACCCCGGGAAGTTAATGAAATACCATTTGGAGGCATTTAATGTTCGAGCAAAAACGGCTGATTTTCGACAAAAGAGATAACACCCCCCCATTACGTCATGCTTCAGAAATGTGGAAAATGGTCCGTTTTCAAATGTTTATTTTTGAACGTCAGTTCACATTTGTAGGTGGATCATCAGTGTTAGAGCTAAAATTAGCATGTTTAAAGTGATTTTCATGCTTCCAGGGGCCCTTAACACAAGATTTATGGAATGGTTAAAAGTGCATGAAAATGGCCAATTTACTCACTCTGAGTTCTCAAAAAGGGTTTCTTCACCCCGGGAAGTTAATTAAATACCATTTGGAGGCATTTAATGTTCGAGCAAAAACGGCTGATTTTCGACAAAAGAGATAACACCCCCCCATTACGTCATGCTTCAGAAATGTGGAAAATGGTCCGTTTTCAAATGTTTTATTTTTGAACGTCAGTTCACATTTGTAGGTGGATCATCAGTGTTAGAGCTAAAATTAGCATGTTTAAAGTGATTTTCATGCTTCCAGGGGCCCTAAACACAAGATTTATGGAATGGTTAAAAGTGCATGAAAATGGCCAATTTACTCACTCTGAGTTCTCAAAAAGGGTTTCTTCACCCCGGGAAGTTAATTAAATACCATTTGGAGGCATTTAATGTTCGAGCAAAAACGGCTGATTTTCGACAAAAGAGATAACACCCCCCCATTACGTCATGCTTCAGAAATGTGGAAAATGGTCCGTTTTCAAATGTTTTATTTTTGAACGTCAGTTCACATTTGTAGGTGGATCATCAGTGTTAGAGCTAAAATTAGCATGTTTAAAGTGATTTTCATGCTTCCAGGGGCTCGGGAAGTTAAATGAATACCATTTGGAGGCATTTAATGTTCGAGCAAAAACGGCTGATTTTCGACAAAAGAGATAACACCCCCCCATTATGTCATGCTTCAGAAATGTGGAAAATGGTCCGTTTTCAAATGTTTTATTTCTGAACGTCAGTTCACATTTGTAGGTGGATCATCAGTGTTTGAGCTCAAATTAGCATGTTTAAAGTGATTTTCATGCTTCCAGGGGCCCTAAACACAAGATTTATGGAATGGTTAAAAGTGCATGAAAATGGCCAATTTACTCACTCTGAGTTCTCAAAAAGGGTTTCTTCACCCCGGGAAGTTAATTAAATACCATTTGGAGGCATTTAATGTTCGAGCAAAAACGGCTGATTTTCGACAAAAGAGATAACACCCCCCCATTACGTCATGCTTCAGAAATGTGGAAAATGGTCCGTTTTCAAATGTTTTATTTTTGAACGTCAGTTCACATTTGTAGGTGGATCATCAGTGTTAGAGCTAAAATTAGCATGTTTAAAGTGATTTTCATGCTTCCAGGGGCCCTAAACACAAGATTTATGGAATGGTTAAAAGTGCATGAAAATGGCCAATTTACTAACTCTGAGTTCTCAAAAAGGGTTTCTTCACCCCGGGAAGTTAATTAAATACCATTTGGAGGCATTTAATGTTCGAGCAAAAACGGCTGATTTTCGACAAAAGAGATAACACCCCCCCATTACGTCATGCTTCAGAAATGTGGAAAATGGTCCGTTTTCAAATATTTTATTTTTGAACGTCAGTTCACATTTGTAGGTGGATCATCAGTGTTAGAGCTAAAATTAGCATGTTTAAAGTGATTTTCATGCTTCCAGGGGCTCGGGAAGTTAAATAAATACCATTTGGAGGCATTTAATGTTCGAGCAAAAACGGCTGATTTTCGACAAAAGAGATAACACCCCCCCATTACGTCATGCTTCAGAAATGTGGAAAATGGTCCGTTTTCAAATGTTTTATTTTTGAACGTCAGTTCACATTTGTAGGTGGATCATCAGTGTTAGAGCTCAAATTAGCATGTTTAAAGTGATTTTCATGCTTCCAGGGGCTCGGGAAGTGAGTTAAATACTATTTGGAGGCATTTAATGTTCAAGCAAAAAAGGCTGATTTTCGACAAAAATTAGCATGTTTAAAGTGATTTTCATGCTTCCAGGGGCCCTAAACCCAAGATTTATGGAATGGTTAAAAGTGCATGAAAATGGCCAATTTACTCACTCTGAGTTCTCAAAAAGGGTTTCTTCACCCCGGGAAGTTAATTAAATACCATTTGGAGGCATTTAATGTTCGAGCAAAAACGGCTGATTTTCGACAAAAGAGATAACACCCCCCCATTACGTCATGCTTCAGAAATGTGGAAAATGGTCCGTTTTCAAATGTTTTATTTTTGAACGTCAGTTCACATTTGTAGGTGGATCATCAGTGTTAGAGCTAAAATTAGCATGTTTAAAGTGATTTTCATGCTTCCAGGGGCCCTAAACACAAGATTTATGGAATGGTTAAAAGTGCATGAAAATGGACAATTTACTCACTCTGAGTTCTCAAAAAGGGTTTCTTCACCTCGGGAAGTTAAATAAATACCATTTGGAGGCATTTAATGTTCGAGCAAAAACGGCTGATTTTCGACAAAAGAGATAACACCCCCCCATTACGTCATGCTTCAGAAATGTGGAAAATGGTCCGTTTTCAAATGTTTTATTTTTGAACGTCAGTTCACATTTGTAGGTGGATCATCAGTGTTAGAGCTCAAATTAGCATGTTTAAAGTGATTTTCATGCTTCCAGGGGCTCGGGAAGTGAATTAAATACTATTTGGAGGCATTTAATGTTCAAGCAAAAACGGCTGATTTTCGACAAAAGAGATAACACCCCCTCATTACGTCATGCTTCAGAAATGTGGAAAATGGTCCGTTTTCAAATGTTTTATTTTTGAACGTCAGTTCACATTTGTAGGTGGATCATCAGTGTTAGAGCTCAAATTAGCATGTTTAAAGTGATTTTCATGCTTCCAGGGGCTCGGGAAGTGAATTAAATACTATTTGGAGGCATTTAATGTTCGAGCAAAAACAGCTGATTTTCGACAAAAGAGATAACACGCCCCCATTACGTCATGCTTCAGAAATGTGGAAAATGGTCCGTTTTCAAATGTTTTATTTTTGAACGTCAGTTCACATTTGTAGGTGGATCATCAGTGTTAGAGCTAAAATTAGCATGTTTAAAGTGATTTTCATGCTTCCCGGGGCCCTAAACACAAGATTTATGGACTGGTTAAAAGTGCATGAAAATGGCCAATTTACTCACTCTGAGTTCTCAAAAAGGGTTTCTTCACCCCGGGAAGTTAATTAAATACCATTTGGAGGCATTTAATGTTCGAGCAAAAACGGCTGATTTTTCGACAAAAGAGATAACACCCCCCATTACGTCATGCTTCAGAAATGTGGAAAATGGTCCGTTTTCAAATGTTTTATTTTTGAACGTCAGTTCACATTTGTAGGTGGATCATCAGTGTTAGAGCTAAAATTAGCATGTTTAAAGTGATTTTCATGCTTCCAGGGGCCCTAAACACAAGATTTATGGAATGGTTAAAAGTGCATGAAAATGGCCAATTTACTCACTCTGAGTTCTCAAAAAGGGTTTCTTCACCCCAGGAAGTTAATTAAATACCATTTGGAGGCATTTAATGTTCGAGCAAAAACGGCTGATTTTCGACAAAAGAGATAACACCCCCCCCATTACGTCATGCTTCAGAAATGTGGAAAATGGTCCGTTTTCAAATGTTTTATTTTTGAACGTCAGTTCACATTTGTAGGTGGATCATCAGTGTTAGAGCTAAAATTAGCATGTTTAAAGTGATTTTCATGCTTCCAGGGGCTCGGGAAGTTAATTAAATACCATTTGGAGGCATTTAATGTTCGAGCAAAAACGGCTGATTTTCGACAAAAGAGATAACACCCCCCCCCATTACGTCATGCTTCAGAAATGTGGAAAATGGTCCGTTTTCAAATGTTTTATTTTTGAACGTCAGTTCACATTTGTAGGTGGATCATCAGTGTTAGAGCTAAAATTAGCATGTTTAAAGTGATTTTCATGCTTCCAGGGGCCCTAAACACAAGATTTATGGAATGGTTAAAAGTGCATGAAAATGGCCAATTTACTCACTCTGAGTTCTCAAAAAGGGTTTCTTCACCCCGGGAAGTTAATTAAATACCATTTGGAGGCATTTAATGTTCGAGCAAAAACGGCTGATTTTCGACAAAAGAGATAACACCCCCCCATTACGTCATGCTTCAGAAATGTGGAAAATGGTCCGTTTTCAAATGTTTTATTTTTGAACGTCAGTTCACATTTGTAGGTGGATCATCAGTGTTAGAGCTAAAATTAGCATGTTTAAAGTGATTTTCATGCTTCCAGGGGCTCGGGAAGTTAAATAAATACCATTTGGAGGCATTTAATGTTCGAGCAAAAACGGCTGATTTTCGACAAAAGAGATAACACCCCCCCATTACGTCATGCTTCAGAAATGTGGAAAATGGTCCGTTTTCAAATGTTTTATTTCTGAACGTCAGTTCACATTTGTAGGAGGATCATCAGTGTTAGAGCTCAAATTAGCTTTTTTAAAGTGATTTTCATGCTTCCAGGGGCTCGGGAAGTGAATTAAATACTATTTGGAGGCATTTAATGTTCAAGCAAAAACGGCTGATTTTCGACAAAAGAGATAACACCCACCCATTACGTCATGCTTCAGAAATGTGGAAAATGGTCCGTTTTCAAATGTTTTATTTTTGAACGTCAGTTCACATTTGTAGGTGGATCATCAGTGTTAGAGCTAAAATTAGGATGTTTAAAGTGATTTTCATGCTTCCAGGGGCTCGGGAAGTTAATTAAATACCATTTGGAGGCATTTAATGTTCGAGCAAAAATGGCTGATTTTCGACAAAAGAGATAACACCCCCCCATTACGTCATGCTTCAGAAATGTGGAAAATGGTTCGTTTTCAAATGTTTTATTTTTGAACGTCAGTTCACATTTGTAGGTGGATCATCAGTGTTAGAGCTAACATTGGCATGTTTAAAGTGATTTTCATGCTTCCAGGGGCCCTAAACACAAGATTTATGGAATGGTTAAAAGTGCATGAAAATGGCCAATTTACTCACTCTGAGTTCTCATAAAAGGGTTTCTTCACCCCGGGAAGTTAATTAAATACCATTTGGAGGCATTTAATGTTCGAGCAAAAACGGCTGATTTTCGACAAAAGAGATAACACCCCCCCATTACGTCATGCTTCAGAAATGTGGAAAATGGTCCGTTTTCAAATGTTTTATTTTTGAACGTCAGTTCACATTTGTAGGTGGATCATCAGTGTTAGAGCTAAAATTAGCATGTTTAAAGTGATTTTCATGCTTCCAGGGGCCCTAAACACAAGATTTATGGAATGGTTAAAAGTGCATGAAAATGGCCAATTTACTCACTCTGAGCTCTCAAAAAGGGTTTCTTCACCCCGGGAAGTTAATTAAATACAATTTGGAGGCATTTAATGTTCGAGCAAAAACGGCTGATTTTCGACAAAAGAGATAACACCCCCCCATTACGTCATGCTTCAGAAATGTGGAAAATGGTCCGTTTTCAAATGTTTTATTTTTGAACGTCAGTTCACATTTGTAGGTGGATCATCAGTGTTAGAGCTAAAATTAGTATGTTTAAAGTGATTTTCATGCTTCCAGGGGCTCGGGAAGTTAAATAAATACCATTTGGAGGCATTTAATGTTCGAGCAAAAACGGCTGATTTTCGACAAAAGAGATAACACCCCCCCATTACGTCATGCTTCAGAAATGTGGAAAATGGTCCGTTTTCAAATGTTTTATTTTTGAACGTCAGTTCACATTTGTAGGTGGATCATCAGTGTGAGAGCTAAAATTAGCATGTTTAAAGTGATTTTCATGCTTCCAGGGGCTCGGGAAGTTAATTAAATACCATTTGGAGGCATTTAATGTTCGAGCAAAAACGGCTGATTTTCGACAAAAGAGATAACACCCCCCCATTACGTCATGCTTCAGAAATGTGAAAAATGGTCCGTTTTCAAATGTTTTATTTTTGAACGTCAGTTCACATTTGTAGGTGGATCATCAGTGTTAGAGCTAAAATTAGCGTGTTTAAAGTGATTTTCATGCTTCCAGGGGCCCTAAACACAAGATTTATGGAATGGTTAAAAGTGCTTGAAAATGGCCAATTTACTCACTCTGAGTTCTCAAAAAGGGTTTCTTCACCCCGGGAAGTTAATTAAATACCATTTGGAGGCATTTAATGTTCGAGCAAAAACGGCTGAGTTTCGACAAAAGAGATAACACCCCCCCATTACGTCATGCTTCAGAAATGTGGAAAATGGTCCGTTTTCAAATGTTTTATTTTTGAACGTCAGTTCACATTTGTAGGTGGATCATCAGTGTTAGAGCTAAAATTAGCATGTTTAAAGTGATTTTCATGCTTCCAGGGGCTCGGGAAGTTAATTAAATACCATTTGGAGGCATTTAATGTTCGAGCAAAAACGGCTGGTTTTCGACAAAAGAGATAACACCCCCCCATTACGTCATGCTTCAGAAATGTGGAAAATGGTCCGTTTTCAAATGTTTTATTTTTGAACGTCAGTTCACATTTGTAGGTGGATCATCAGTGTTAGAGCTAAAATTAGCATGTTTAAAGTGATTTTCATGCTTCCAGGGGCCCTAAACACAAGATTTATGGAATGGTTAAAAGTGCATGAAAATGGCCAATTTACTCACTCTGAGTTCTCAAAAAGGGTTTCTTCACCCCGGGAAGTTAATTAAATACCATTTGGAGGCATTTAATGTTCGAGCAAAAACGGCTGATTTTCGACAAAAGAGATAACACCCCCCCATTACGTCATGCTTCAGAAATGTGGAAAATGGTCCGTTTTCAAATGTTTTATTTTTGAACGTCAGTTCACATTTGTAGGTGGATCATCAGTGTTAGAGCTAAAATTAGCATGTTTAAAGTGATTTTCATGCTTCCAGGGGCTCGGGAAGTTAAATGAATACCATTTGGAGGCATTTAATGTTCGAGCAAAAACGGCTGATTTTCGACAAAAGAGATAACACCCCCCCATTATGTCATGCTTCAGAAATGTGGAAAATGGTCCGTTTTCAAATGTTTTATTTCTGAACGTCAGTTCACATTTGTAGGTGGATCATCAGTGTTTGAGCTCAAATTAGCATGTTTAAAGTGATTTTCATGCTTCCAGGGGCCCTAAACACAAGATTTATGGAATGGTTAAAAGTGCATGAAAATGGCCAATTTACTCACTCTGAGTTCTCAAAAAGGGTTTCTTCACCCCGGGAAGTTAATTAAATACCATTTGGAGGCATTTAATGTTCGAGCAAAAACGGCTGATTTTCGACAAAAGAGATAACACCCCCCCATTACGTCATGCTTCAGAAATGTGGAAAATGGTCCGTTTTCAAATGTTTTATTTTTGAATGTCAGTTCACATTTGTAGGTGGATCATCAGTGTTAGAGCTAAAATTAGCATGTTTAAAGTGATTTTCATGCTTCCAGGGGCCCTAAACACAAGATTTATGGAATGGTTAAAAGTGCATGAAAATGGCCAATTTACTAACTCTGAGTTCTCAAAAAGGGTTTCTTCACCCCGGGAAGTTAATTAAATACCATTTGGAGGCATTTAATGTTCGAGCAAAAACGGCTGATTTTCGACAAAAGAGATAACACCCCCCCATTACGTCATGCTTCAGAAATGTGGAAAATGGTCCGTTTTCAAATATTTTATTTTTGAACGTCAGTTCACATTTGTAGGTGGATCATCAGTGTTAGAGCTAAAATTAGCATGTTTAAAGTGATTTTCATGCTTCCAGGGGCTCGGGAAGTTAAATAAATACCATTTGGAGGCATTTAATGTTCGAGCAAAAACGGCTGATTTTCGACAAAAGAGATAACACCCCCCCATTACGTCATGCTTCAGAAATGTGGAAAATGGTCCGTTTTCAAATGTTTTATTTCTGAACGTCAGTTCACATTTGTAGGTGGATCATCAGTGTTAGAGCTAAAATTAGCAAGTTTAAAGTGATTTTCATGCTTCCAGGGGCTCGGGAAGTTAAATAAATACCATTTGGAGGCATTTAATGTTCGAGCAAAAATGGCTGATTTTCGACAAAAGAGATAACACCCCCCCATTACGTCATGCTTCAGAAATGTGGAAAATGGTTCGTTTTCAAATGTTTTATTTTTGAACGTCAGTTCACATTTGTAGGTGGATCATCAGTGTTAGAGCTAACATTGGCATGTTTAAAGTGATTTTCATGCTTCCAGGGGCCCTAAACACAAGATTTATGGAATGGTTAAAAGTGCATGAAAATGGCCAATTTACTCACTCTGAGTTCTCAAAAAGGGTTTCTTCACCCCGGGAAGTTAATTAAATACCATTTGGAGGCATTTAATGTTCGAGCAAAAACGGCTGATTTTCGACAAAAGAGATAACACCCCCCCATTACGTCATGCTTCAGAAATGTGGAAAATGGTCCGTTTTCAAATGTTTTATTTTTGAACGTCAGTTCACATTTGTAGGTGGATCATCAGTGTTAGAGCTAAAATTAGCATGTTTAAAGTGATTTTCATGCTTCCAGGGGCCCTTAACACAAGATTTATGGAATGGTTAAAAGTGCATGAAAATGTCCAATTTACTCACTCTAAGTTCTCAAAAAGGGTTTCTTCACCCGTGAAGTTAATTAAATACCATTTGGAGGCATTTAATGTTCGAGCAAAAACGGCTGATTTTCGACAAAAGAGATAACACCCCCCCATTACGTCATGCTTCAGAAATGTGGAAAATGGTCCGTTTTCAAATGTTTTATTTTTGAACGTCAGTTCACATTTGTAGGTGGATCATCAGTGTTAGAGCTAAAATTAGCATGTTTAAAGTGATTTTCATGCTTCCAGGGGCCCTAAACACAAGATTTATGGAATGGTTAAAAGTGCATGAAAATGGCCAATTTACTCACTCTGAGTTCTCAAAAAGGGTTTCTTCACCCCGGGAAGTTAATTAAATACCATTTGGAGGCATTTAATGTTCGAGCAAAAACGGCTGATTTTCGACAAAAGAGATAACACCCCCCCATTACGTGATGCTTCAGAAATGTGGAAAATGGTCCGTTTTCAAATGTTTTATTTTTGAACGTCAGTTCACATTTGTAGGTGGATCATCAGTGTTAGAGCTAAAATTAGCATGTTTAAAGTGATTTTCATGCTTCCAGGGGCTCGGGAAGTTAAATGAATACCATTTGGAGGCATTTAATGTTCGAGCAAAAACGGCTGATTTTTGACAAAAGAGATAACACCCCCCCCATTATGTCATGCTTCAGAAATGTGAAAAATGGTCCGTTTTCAAATGTTTTATTTTTGAACGTCAGTTCACATTTGTAGGTGGATCATCAGTGTTAGAGCTAAAATTCGCGTGTTTAAAGTGATTTTCATGCTTCCAGGGGCCCTAAACACAAGATTTATGGAATGGTTAAAAGTGCATGAAAATGGCCAATTTACTCACTCTGAGTTCTCAAAAAGGGTTTCTTCACCCCAGGAAGTTAATTAAATACCATTTGGAGGCATTTAATGTTCGAGCAAAAACGGCTGAGTTTCGACAAAAGAGATAACACCCCCCCATTACGTCATGCTTCAGAAATGTGGAAAATGGTCCGTTTTCAAATGTTTTATTTTTGAACGTCAGTTCACATTTGTAGGTGGATCATCAGTGTTAGAGCTAAAATTAGCATGTTTAAAGTGATTTTCATGCTTCCAGGGGCTCGGGAAGTTAATTAAATACCATTTGGAGGCATTTAATGTTCGAGCAAAAACGGCTGGTTTTCGACAAAAGAGATAACACCCCCCCATTACGTCATGCTTCAGAAAAGTGGAAAATGGTCCGTTTTCAAATGTTTTATTTTTGAACGTCAGTTCACATTTGTAGGTGGATCATCAGTGTTAGAGCTAAAATTAGCATGTTTAAAGTGATTTTCATGCTTCCAGGGGCCCTTAACACAAGATTTATGGAATGGTTAAAAGTGCATGAAAATGGCCAATTTACTCACTCTGAGTTCTCAAAAAGGGTTTCTTCACCCCGGGAAGTTAATGAAATACCATTTGGAGGCATTTAATGTTCGAGCAAAAACGGCTGATTTTCGACAAAAGAGATAACACCCCCCCATTACGTCATGCTTCAGAAATGTGGAAAATGGTCCGTTTTCAAATGTTTTATTTTTGAACGTCAGTTCACATTTGTAGGTGGATCATCAGTGTTAGAGCTAAAATTAGCATGTTTAAAGTGATTTTCATGCTTCCAGGGGCCCTTAACACAAGATTTATGGAATGGTTAAAAGTGCATGAAAATGGCCAATTTACTCACTCTGAGTTCTCAAAAAGGGTTTCTTCACCCCGGGAAGTTAATTAAATACCATTTGGAGGCATTTAATGTTCGAGCAAAAACGGCTGATTTTCGACAAAAGAGATAACACCCCCCCATTACGTCATGCTTCAGAAATGTGGAAAATGGTCCGTTTTCAAATGTTTTATTTTTGAACGTCAGTTCACATTTGTAGGTGGATCATCAGTGTTAGAGCTAAAATTAGCATGTTTAAAGTGATTTTCATGCTTCCAGGGGCCCTAAACACAAGATTTATGGAATGGTTAAAAGTGCATGAAAATGGCCAATTTACTCACTCTGAGTTCTCAAAAAGGGTTTCTTCACCCCGGGAAGTTAATTAAATACCATTTGGAGGCATTTAATGTTCGAGCAAAAACGGCTGATTTTCGACAAAAGAGATAACACCCCCCCATTACGTCATGCTTCAGAAATGTGGAAAATGGTCCGTTTTCAAATGTTTTATTTTTGAACGTCAGTTCACATTTGTAGGTGGATCATCAGTGTTAGAGCTAAAATTAGCATGTTTAAAGTGATTTTCATGCTTCCAGGGGCTCGGGAAGTTAAATGAATACCATTTGGAGGCATTTAATGTTCGAGCAAAAACGGCTGATTTTCGACAAAAGAGATAACACCCCCCCATTATGTCATGCTTCAGAAATGTGGAAAATGGTCCGTTTTCAAATGTTTTATTTCTGAACGTCAGTTCACATTTGTAGGTGGATCATCAGTGTTTGAGCTCAAATTAGCATGTTTAAAGTGATTTTCATGCTTCCAGGGGCCCTAAACACAAGATTTATGGAATGGTTAAAAGTGCATGAAAATGGCCAATTTACTCACTCTGAGTTCTCAAAAAGGGTTTCTTCACCCCAGGAAGTTAATTAAATACCATTTGGAGGCATTTAATGTTCGAGCAAAAACGGCTGAGTTTCGACAAAAGAGATAACACCCCCCCATTACGTCATGCTTCAGAAATGTGGAAAATGGTCCGTTTTCAAATGTTTTATTTTTGAACGTCAGTTCACATTTGTAGGTGGATCATCAGTGTTAGAGCTAAAATTAGCATGTTTAAAGTGATTTTCATGCTTCCAGGGGCTCGGGAAGTTAATTAAATACCATTTGGAGGCATTTAATGTTCGAGCAAAAACGGCTGGTTTTCGACAAAAGAGATAACACCCCCCCATTACGTCATGCTTCAGAAAAGTGGAAAATGGTCCGTTTTCAAATGTTTTATTTTTGAACGTCAGTTCACATTTGTAGGTGGATCATCAGTGTTAGAGCTAAAATTAGCATGTTTAAAGTGATTTTCATGCTTCCAGGGGCCCTTAACACAAGATTTATGGAATGGTTAAAAGTGCATGAAAATGGCCAATTTACTCACTCTGAGTTCTCAAAAAGGGTTTCTTCACCCCGGGAAGTTAATGAAATACCATTTGGAGGCATTTAATGTTCGAGCAAAAACGGCTGATTTTCGACAAAAGAGATAACACCCCCCCATTACGTCATGCTTCAGAAATGTGGAAAATGGTCCGTTTTCAAATGTTTTATTTTTGAACGTCAGTTCACATTTGTAGGTGGATCATCAGTGTTAGAGCTAAAATTAGCATGTTTAAAGTGATTTTCATGCTTCCAGGGGCCCTTAACACAAGATTTATGGAATGGTTAAAAGTGCATGAAAATGGCCAATTTACTCACTCTGAGTTCTCAAAAAGGGTTTCTTCACCCCGGGAAGTTAATTAAATACCATTTGGAGGCATTTAATGTTCGAGCAAAAACGGCTGATTTTCGACAAAAGAGATAACACCCCCCCATTACGTCATGCTTCAGAAATGTGGAAAATGGTCCGTTTTCAAATGTTTTATTTTTGAACGTCAGTTCACATTTGTAGGTGGATCATCAGTGTTAGAGCTAAAATTAGCATGTTTAAAGTGATTTTCATGCTTCCAGGGGCCCTAAACACAAGATTTATGGAATGGTTAAAAGTGCATGAAAATGGCCAATTTACTCACTCTGAGTTCTCAAAAAGGGTTTCTTCACCCCGGGAAGTTAATTAAATACCATTTGGAGGCATTTAATGTTCGAGCAAAAACGGCTGATTTTCGACAAAAGAGATAACACCCCCCCATTACGTCATGCTTCAGAAATGTGGAAAATGGTCCGTTTTCAAATGTTTTATTTTTGAACGTCAGTTCACATTTGTAGGTGGATCATCAGTGTTAGAGCTAAAATTAGCATGTTTAAAGTGATTTTCATGCTTCCAGGGGCTCGGGAAGTTAAATGAATACCATTTGGAGGCATTTAATGTTCGAGCAAAAACGGCTGATTTTCGACAAAAGAGATAACACCCCCCCATTATGTCATGCTTCAGAAATGTGGAAAATGGTCCGTTTTCAAATGTTTTATTTCTGAACGTCAGTTCACATTTGTAGGTGGATCATCAGTGTTTGAGCTCAAATTAGCATGTTTAAAGTGATTTTCATGCTTCCAGGGGCCCTAAACACAAGATTTATGGAATGGTTAAAAGTGCATGAAAATGGCCAATTTACTCACTCTGAGTTCTCAAAAAGGGTTTCTTCACCCCGGGAAGTTAATTAAATACCATTTGGAGGCATTTAATGTTCGAGCAAAAACGGCTGATTTTCGACAAAAGAGATAACACCCCCCCATTACGTCATGCTTCAGAAATGTGGAAAATGGTCCGTTTTCAAATGTTTTATTTTTGAACGTCAGTTCACATTTGTAGGTGGATCATCAGTGTTAGAGCTAAAATTAGCATGTTTAAAGTGATTTTCATGCTTCCAGGGGCCCTAAACACAAGATTTATGGAATGGTTAAAAGTGCATGAAAATGGCCAATTTACTAACTCTGAGTTCTCAAAAAGGGTTTCTTCACCCCGGGAAGTTAATTAAATACCATTTGGAGGCATTTAATGTTCGAGCAAAAACGGCTGATTTTCGACAAAAGAGATAACACCCCCCCATTACGTCATGCTTCAGAAATGTGGAAAATGGTCCGTTTTCAAATATTTTATTTTTGAACGTCAGTTCACATTTGTAGGTGGATCATCAGTGTTAGAGCTAAAATTAGCATGTTTAAAGTGATTTTCATGCTTCCAGGGGCTCGGGAAGTTAAATAAATACCATTTGGAGGCATTTAATGTTCGAGCAAAAACGGCTGATTTTCGACAAAAGAGATAACACCCCCCCATTACGTCATGCTTCAGAAATGTGGAAAATGGTCCGTTTTCAAATGTTTTATTTTTGAACGTCAGTTCACATTTGTAGGTGGATCATCAGTGTTAGAGCTCAAATTAGCATGTTTAAAGTGATTTTCATGCTTCCAGGGGCTCGGGAAGTGAGTTAAATACTATTTGGAGGCATTTAATGTTCAAGCAAAAAAGGCTGATTTTCGACAAAAGAGATAACACCCCCCCATTACGTCATGCTTCAGAAATGTGGAAAATGGTCCGTTTTCAAATGTTTTATTTTTGAACGTCAGTTCACATTTGTAGGTGGATCATCAGTGTTAGAGCTAACATTGGCATGTTTAAAGTGATTTTCATGCTTCCAGGGGCCCTAAACACAAGATTTATGGAATGGTTAAAAGTGCATGAAAATGGCCAATTTACTCACTCTGAGTTCTCAAAAAGGGTTTCTTCACCCCGGGAAGTTAATTAAATACCATTTGGAGGCATTTAATGTTCGAGCAAAAACGGCTGATTTTCGACAAAAGAGATAACACCCCCCCATTACGTCATGCTTCAGAAATGTGGAAAATGGTCCGTTTTCAAATGTTTTATTTTTGAACGTCAGTTCACATTTGTAGGTGGATCATCAGTGTGAGAGCTAAAATTAGCATGTTTAAAGTGATTTTCATGCTTCCAGGGGCTCGGGAAGTTAATTAAATACCATTTGGAGGCATTTAATGTTCGAGCAAAAACGGCTGATTTACGACAAAAGAGATAACACCCCCCCCATTACGTCATGCTTCAGAAATGTGAAAAATGGTCCGTTTTCAAATGTTTTATTTTTGAACGTCAGTTCACATTTGTAGGTGGATCATCAGTGTTAGAGCTAACATTGGCATGTTTAAAGTGATTTTCATGCTTCCAGGGGCCCTAAACACAAGATTTATGGAATGGTTAAAAGTGCATGAAAATGGCCAATTACTCACTCTGAGTTCTCAAAAAGGGTTTCTTCACCCCGGGAAGTTAATTAAATACCATTTGGAGGCATTTAATGTTCGAGCAAAAACAGCTGATTTTCGACAAAAGAGATAACACCCCCCCATTACGTCATGCTTCAGAAATGTGGAAAATGGTCCGTTTTCAAATGTTTTATTTTTGAACGTCAGTTCACATTTGTAGGTGGATCATCAGTGTTAGAGCTAAATTTAGCATGTTTAAAGTGATTTTCATGCTTCCAGGGGCTCGGGAAGTGAATTAAATACCATTTGGAGGCATTTAATGTTCGAGCAAAAATGGCTGATTTTCGACAAAAGAGATAACACCCCCCCATTACGTCATGCTTCAGAAATGTGGAAAATGGTCCATTTTCAAATGTTTTATTTTTGAACGTCAGTTCACATTTGTAGGTGGATCATCAGTGTTAGAGCTAACATTGGCATGTTTAAAGTGATTTTCATGCTTCCAGGGGCCCTAAACACAAGATTTATGGAATGGTTAACAGTGCATGAAAATGGCCAATTTACTAACTCTGAGTTCTCAAAAAGGGTTTCTTCACCCCAGGAAGTTAATTAAATACCATTTGGAGGCATTTAATGTTCGAGCAAAAACGGCTGATTTTCGACAAAAGAGATAACATCCCCCCATTACGTCATGCTTCAGAAATGTGGAAAATGGTCCGTTTTCAAATGTTTTATTTTTGAACGTCAGTTCACATTTGTAGGTGGATCATCAGTGTTAGAGCTAAAATTAGCATGTTTAAAGTGAGTTTCATGCTTCCAGGGGCTCGGGAAGTTAATTAAATACCATTTGGAGGCATTTAATGTTCGAGCAAAAACGGCTGATTTTCGACAAAAGAGATAACACCCTCCCATTACGTCATGCTTCAGAAATGTGGAAAATGGTCCGTTTTCAAATGTTTTATTTTTGAACGTCAGTTCACATTTGTAGGTGGATCATCATTGTTAGAGCTAAAATTAGCATGTTTAAAGTGATTTTCATGCTTCCAGGGGCCCTAAACCCAAGATTTATGGAATGGTTAAAAGTGCATGAAAATGGCCAATTTACTCACTCTGAGTTCTCAAAAAGGGTTTCTTCACCCCGGGAAGTTAATTAAATACCATTTGGAGGCATTTAATGTTCGAGCAAAAACGGCTGATTTTCGACAAAAGAGATAACACCCCCCCATTACGTCATGCTTCAGAAATGTGGAAAATGGTCCGTTTTCAAATGTTTTATTTTTGAACGTCAGTTCACATTTGTAGGTGGATCATCAGTGTTAGAGCTAAAATTAGCATGTTTAAAGTGATTTTCATGCTTCCAGGGGCCCTAAACACAAGATTTATGGAATGGTTAAAAGTGCATGAAAATGGACAATTTACTCACTCTGAGTTCTCAAAAAGGGTTTCTTCACCTCGGGAAGTTAAATAAATACCATTTGGAGGCATTTAATGTTCGAGCAAAAACGGCTGATTTTCGACAAAAGAGATAACACCCCCCCATTACGTCATGCTTCAGAAATGTGGAAAATGGTCCGTTTTCAAATGTTTTATTTTTGAACGTCAGTTCACATTTGTAGGTGGATCATCAGTGTTAGAGCTCAAATTAGCATGTTTAAAGTGATTTTCATGCTTCCAGGGGCTCGGGAAGTGAATTAAATACTATTTGGAGGCATTTAATGTTCAAGCAAAAACGGCTGATTTTCGACAAAAGAGATAACACCCCCTCATTACGTCATGCTTCAGAAATGTGGAAAATGGTCCGTTTTCAAATGTTTTATTTTTGAACGTCAGTTCACATTTGTAGGTGGATCATCAGTGTTAGAGCTCAAATTAGCATGTTTAAAGTGATTTTCATGCTTCCAGGGGCTCGGGAAGTGAATTAAATACTATTTGGAGGCATTTAATGTTCTAGCAAAAACAGCTGATTTTCGACAAAAGAGATAACACGCCCCCATTACGTCATGCTTCAGAAATGTGGAAAATGGTCCGTTTTCAAATGTTTTATTTTTGAACGTCAGTTCACATTTGTAGGTGGATCATCAGTGTTAGAGCTAAAATTAGCATGTTTAAAGTGATTTTCATGCTTCCCGGGGCCCTAAACACAAGATTTATGGACTGGTTAAAAGTGCATGAAAATGGCCAATTTACTCACTCTGAGTTCTCAAAAAGGGTTTCTTCACCCCGGGAAGTTAATTAAATACCATTTGGAGGCATTTAATGTTCGAGCAAAAACGGCTGATTTTTCGACAAAAGAGATAACACCCCCCATTACGTCATGCTTCAGAAATGTGGAAAATGGTCCGTTTTCAAATGTTTTATTTTTGAACGTCAGTTCACATTTGTAGGTGGATCATCAGTGTTAGAGCTAAAATTAGCATGTTTAAAGTGATTTTCATGCTTCCAGGGGCCCTAAACACAAGATTTATGGAATGGTTAAAAGTGCATGAAAATGGCCAATTTACTCACTCTGAGTTCTCAAAAAGGGTTTCTTCACCCCAGGAAGTTAATTAAATACCATTTGGAGGCATTTAATGTTCGAGCAAAAACGGCTGATTTTCGACAAAAGAGATAACACCCCCCCCATTACGTCATGCTTCAGAAATGTGGAAAATGGTCCGTTTTCAAATGTTTTATTTTTGAACGTCAGTTCACATTTGTAGGTGGATCATCAGTGTTAGAGCTAAAATTAGCATGTTTAAAGTGATTTTCATGCTTCCAGGGGCTCGGGAAGTTAATTAAATACCATTTGGAGGCATTTAATGTTCGAGCAAAAACGGCTGATTTTCGACAAAAGAGATAACACCCCCCCCCATTACGTCATGCTTCAGAAATGTGGAAAATGGTCCGTTTTCAAATGTTTTATTTTTGAACGTCAGTTCACATTTGTAGGTGGATCATCAGTGTTAGAGCTAAAATTAGCATGTTTAAAGTGATTTTCATGCTTCCAGGGGCCCTAAACACAAGATTTATGGAATGGTTAAAAGTGCATGAAAATGGCCAATTTACTCACTCTGAGTTCTCAAAAAGGGTTTCTTCACCCCGGGAAGTTAATTAAATACCATTTGGAGGCATTTAATGTTCGAGCAAAAACGGCTGATTTTCGACAAAAGAGATAACACCCCCCCATTACGTCATGCTTCAGAAATGTGGAAAATGGTCCGTTTTCAAATGTTTTATTTTTGAACGTCAGTTCACATTTGTAGGTGGATCATCAGTGTTAGAGCTAAAATTAGCATGTTTAAAGTGATTTTCATGCTTCCAGGGGCTCGGGAAGTTAAATAAATACCATTTGGAGGCATTTAATGTTCGAGCAAAAACGGCTGATTTTCGACAAAAGAGATAACACCCCCCCATTACGTCATGCTTCAGAAATGTGGAAAATGGTCCGTTTTCAAATGTTTTATTTCTGAACGTCAGTTCACATTTGTAGGAGGATCATCAGTGTTAGAGCTCAAATTAGCTTTTTTAAAGTGATTTTCATGCTTCCAGGGGCTCGGGAAGTGAATTAAATACTATTTGGAGGCATTTAATGTTCAAGCAAAAACGGCTGATTTTCGACAAAAGAGATAACACCCACCCATTACGTCATGCTTCAGAAATGTGGAAAATGGTCCGTTTTCAAATGTTTTATTTTTGAACGTCAGTTCACATTTGTAGGTGGATCATCAGTGTTAGAGCTAAAATTAGGATGTTTAAAGTGATTTTCATGCTTCCAGGGGCTCGGGAAGTTAATTAAATACCATTTGGAGGCATTTAATGTTCGAGCAAAAATGGCTGATTTTCGACAAAAGAGATAACACCCCCCCATTACGTCATGCTTCAGAAATGTGGAAAATGGTCCGTTTTCAAATGTTTTATTTTTGAACGTCAGTTCACATTTGTAGGGGGATCATCAGTGTTAGAGCTAAAATTAGCATGTTTAAAGTGATTTTCATGCTTCCAGGGGCCCTAAACACAAGATTTATGGAATGGTTAAAAGTGCATGAAAATGGCCAATTTACTCACTCTGAGTTCTCAAAAAGGGTTTCTTCACCCCGGGAAGTTAATTAAATACCATTTGGAGGCATTTAATGTTCGAGCAAAAACGGCTGCTTTTCGACAAAAGAGATAACACCCCCCATTACGTGTTGCTTTAGAAATGTGGAAAATGGTCCGTTTTCAAATGTTTTATTTTTTGAACGTCAGTTCACATTTGTAGGTGGATCATTAGTGTTAGAGGTAAAATTAGCATGTTTAAAGTGATTTTCATGCTTCCAGGGGCTCGGGAAGTTAATTAAATACCATTTGGAGGCATTTAATGTTCGAGAAAAAACGGCTGATTTTCGACAAAAGAGATAACACCCCCCCCCATTACGTCATGCTTCAGAAATGTGAAAAATGGTCCGTTTTCAAATGTTTTATTTTTGAACGTCAGTTCACATTTGTAGGTGGATCATCAGTGTTAGAGCTAACATTGGCATGTTTAAAGTGATTTTCATGCTTCCAGGGGCCCTAAACACAAGATTTATGGAATGGTTAAAAGTGCATGAAAATGGCCAATTACTCACTCTGAGTTCTCAAAAAGGGTTTCTTCACCCCGGGAAGTTAATTAAATACCATTTGGAGGCATTTAATGTTCGAGCAAAAACAGCAGATTTTCGACAAAAGAGATAACACCCCCCATTACGTCATGCTTCAGAAATGTGGAAAATGGTCCGTTTTCAAATGTTTTATTTTTGAACGTCAGTTCACATTTGTAGGTGGATCATCAGTGTTAGAGCTAAATTTAGCATGTTTAAAGTGATTTTCATGCTTCCAGGGGCTCGGGAAGTGAATTAAATACCATTTGGAGGCATTTAATGTTCGAGCAAAAATGGCTGATTTTCGACAAAAGAGATAACACCCCCCCATTACGTCATGCTTCAGAAATGTGGAAAATGGTCCGTTTTCAAATGTTTTATTTTTGAACGTCAGTTCACATTTGTAGGTGGATCATCAGTGTTAGAGCTAACATTGGCATGTTTAAAGTGATTTTCATGCTTCCAGGGGCCCTAAACACAAGATTTATGGAATGGTTAAAAGTGCATGAAAATGGCCAATTTACTAACTCTGAGTTCTCAAAAAGGGTTTCTTCACCCCGGGAAGTTAATTAAATACCATTTGGAGGCATTTAATGTTCGAGCAAAAACGGCTGATTTTCGACAAAAGAGATAACACCCCCCCATTACGTCATGCTTCAGAAATGTGGAAAATGGTCCGTTTTCAAATGTTTTATTTTTGAACGTCAGTTCACATTTGTAGGTGGATCATCAGTGTTAGAGCTAAAATTAGTATGTTTAAAGTGATTTTCATGCTTCCAGGGGCTCGGGAAGTTAAATAAATACCATTTGGAGGCATTTAATGTTCGAGCAAAAACGGCTGATTTTCGACAAAAGAGATAACACCCCCCCATTACGTCATGCTTCAGAAATGTGGAAAATGGTCCGTTTTCAAATGTTTTATTTTTGAACGTCAGTTCACATTTGTAGGTGGATCATCAGTGTGAGAGCTAAAATTAGCATGTTTAAAGTGATTTTCATGCTTCCAGGGGCTCGGGAAGTTAATTAAATACCATTTGGAGGCATTTAATGTTCGAGCAAAAACGGCTGATTTTCGACAAAAGAGATAACACCCCCCCATTACGTCATGCTTCAGAAATGTGAAAAATGGTCCGTTTTCAAATGTTTTATTTTTGAACGTCAGTTCACATTTGTAGGTGGATCATCAGTGTTAGAGCTAAAATTAGCGTGTTTAAAGTGATTTTCATGCTTCCAGGGGCCCTAAACACAAGATTTATGGAATGGTTAAAAGTGCTTGAAAATGGCCAATTTACTCACTCTGAGTTCTCAAAAAGGGTTTCTTCACCCCGGGAAGTTAATTAAATACCATTTGGAGGCATTTAATGTTCGAGCAAAAACGGCTGAGTTTCGACAAAAGAGATAACACCCCCCCATTACGTCATGCTTCAGAAATGTGGAAAATGGTCCGTTTTCAAATGTTTTATTTTTGAACGTCAGTTCACATTTGTAGGTGGATCATCAGTGTTAGAGCTAAAATTAGCATGTTTAAAGTGATTTTCATGCTTCCAGGGGCTCGGGAAGTTAATTAAATACCATTTGGAGGCATTTAATGTTCGAGCAAAAACGGCTGGTTTTCGACAAAAGAGATAACACCCCCCCATTACGTCATGCTTCAGAAATGTGGAAAATGGTCCGTTTTCAAATGTTTTATTTTTGAACGTCAGTTCACATTTGTAGGTGGATCATCAGTGTTAGAGCTAAAATTAGCATGTTTAAAGTGATTTTCATGCTTCCAGGGGCCCTAAACACAAGATTTATGGAATGGTTAAAAGTGCATGAAAATGGCCAATTTACTCACTCTGAGTTCTCAAAAAGGGTTTCTTCACCCCGGGAAGTTAATTAAATACCATTTGGAGGCATTTAATGTTCGAGCAAAAACGGCTGATTTTCGACAAAAGAGATAACACCCCCCCATTACGTGATGCTTCAGAAATGTGGAAAATGGTCCGTTTTCAAATGTTTTATTTTTGAACGTCAGTTCACATTTGTAGGTGGATCATCAGTGTTAGAGCTAAAATTAGCATGTTTAAAGTGATTTTCATGCTTCCAGGGGCTCGGGAAGTTAAATGAATACCATTTGGAGGCATTTAATGTTCGAGCAAAAACGGCTGATTTTTGACAAAAGAGATAACACCCCCCCATTATGTCATGCTTCAGAAATGTGAAAAATGGTCCGTTTTCAAATGTTTTATTTCTGAACGTCAGTTCACATTTGTAGGTGGATCATCAGTGTTAGAGCTAAAATTAGCGTGTTTAAAGTGATTTTCATGCTTCCAGGGGCCTTTAACACAAGATTTATGGAATGGTTAAAAGTGCATGAAAATGGCCAATTTACTCACTCTGAGTTCTCAAAAAGGGTTTCTTCACCCCGGGAAGTTAATTAAATACCATTTGGAGGCATTTAATGTTCGAGCAAAAACGGCTGATTTTCGACAAAAGAGATAACACCCCCCCATTACGTCATGCTTCAGAAATGTGAAAAATGGTCCGTTTTCAAATGTTTTATTTTTGAACGTCAGTTCATATTTGTAGGTGGATCATCAGTGTTAGAGCTAAAATTAGCATGTTTAAAGGGATTTTCATGCTTCCAGGGGCCCTAAACACAAGATTTATGGAATGGTTAAAAGTGGATGAAAATGGCCAATTTACTCACTCTGAGTTCTCAAAAAGGGTTTCTTCACCCCGGGAAGTTAATTAAATACCATTTGGAGGCATTTAATGTTCGAGCAAAAACGGCTGATTTTCGACAAAAGAGATAACACCCCCCCATTACGTCATGCTTCAGAAATGTGGAAAATGGTCCGTTTTCAAATGTTTTATTTTTGAACGTCAGTTCACATTTGTAGGTGGATCATCAGTGTTAGAGCTAAAATTAGCATGTTTAAAGTGATTTTCATGCTTCCAGGGGCTCGGGAAGTTAAATGAATACCATTTGGAGGCATTTAATGTTCGAGCAAAAACGGCTGATTTTCGACAAAAGAGATAACACCCCCCCATTATGTCATGCTTCAGAAATGTGGAAAATGGTCCGTTTTCAAATGTTTTATTTCTGAACGTCAGTTCACATTTGTAGGTGGATCATCAGTGTTTGAGCTCAAATTAGCATGTTTAAAGTGATTTTCATGCTTCCAGGGGCCCTAAACACAAGATTTATGGAATGGTTAAAAGTGCATGAAAATGGCCAATTTACTCACTCTGAGTTCTCAAAAAGGGTTTCTTCACCCCGGGAAGTTAATTAAATACCATTTGGAGGCATTTAATGTTCGAGCAAAAACGGCTGATTTTCGACAAAAGAGATAACACCCCCCCATTACGTCATGCTTCAGAAATGTGGAAAATGGTCCGTTTTCAAATGTTTTATTTTTGAACGTCAGTTCACATTTGTAGGTGGATCATCAGTGTGAGAGCTAAAATTAGCATGTTTAAAGTGATTTTCATGCTTCCAGGGGCTCGGGAAGTTAATTAAATACCATTTGGAGGCATTTAATGTTCGAGCAAAAACGGCTGGTTTTCGACAAAAGAGATAACACCCCCCCATTACGTCATGCTTCAGAAATGTGGAAAATGGTCCGTTTTCAAATGTTTTTTTTTTGAACGTCAGTTCACATTTGTAGGTGGATCATCAGTGTTAGAGCTAAAATTAGCATGTTTAAAGTGATTTTCATGCTTCCAGGGGCCCTTAACACAAGATTTATGGAATGGTTAAAAGTGCATGAAAATGGCCAATTTACTCACTCTAAGTTCTCAAAAAGGGTTTCTTCACCCGGGAAGTTAATTAAATACCATTTGGAGGCATTTAATGTTCGAGCAAAAACGGCTGATTTTCGACAAAAGAGATAACACCCCCCCATTACGTCATGCTTCAGAAATGTGGAAAATGGTCCGTTTTCAAATGTTTTATTTTTGAACGTCAGTTCACATTTGTAGGTGGATCATCAGTGTTAGAGCTAAAATTAGCATGTTTAAAGTGATTTTCATGCTTCCAGGGGCCCTAAACACAAGATTTATGGAATGGTTAAAAGTGCATGAAAATGGCCAATTTACTCACTCTGAGTTCTCAAAAAGGGTTTCTTCACCCCGGGAAGTTAATTAAATACCATTTGGAGACATTTAATGTTCGAGCAAAAACGGCTGATTTTCGACAAAAGAGATAACACCCCCCCATTACGTGATGCTTCAGAAATGTGGAAAATGGTCCGTTTTCAAATGTTTTATTTTTGAACGTCAGTTCACATTTGTAGGTGGATCATCAGTGTTAGAGCTAAAATTAGCATGTTTAAAGTGATTTTCATGCTTCCAGGGGCTCGGGAAGTTAAATGAATACCATTTGGAGGCATTTAATGTTCGAGCAAAAACGGCTGATTTTTGACAAAAGAGATAACACCCCCCCATTATGTCATGCTTCAGAAATGTGAAAAATGGTCCGTTTTCAAATGTTTTATTTTTGAACGTCAGTTCACATTTGTAGGTGGATCATCAGTGTTAGAGCTAAAATTAGCGTGTTTAAAGTGATTTTCATGCTTCCAGGGGCCCTAAACACAAGATTTATGGAATGGTTAAAAGTGCATGAAAATGGCCAATTTACTCACTCTGAGTTCTCAAAAAGGGTTTCTTCACCCCAGGAAGTTAATTAAATACCATTTGGAGGCATTTAATGTTCGAGCAAAAACGGCTGAGTTTCGACAAAAGAGATAACACCCCCCCATTACGTCATGCTTCAGAAATGTGGAAAATGGTCCGTTTTCAAATGTTTTATTTTTGAACGTCAGTTCACATTTGTAGGTGGATCATCAGTGTTAGAGCTAAAATTAGCATGTTTAAAGTGATTTTCATGCTTCCAGGGGCTCGGGAAGTTAATTAAATACCATTTGGAGGCATTTAATGTTCGAGCAAAAACGGCTGGTTTTCGACAAAAGAGATAACACCCCCCCATTACGTCATGCTTCAGAAATGTGGAAAATGGTCCGTTTTCAAATGTTTTATTTTTGAACGTCAGTTCACATTTGTAGGTGGATCATCAGTGTTAGAGCTAAAATTAGCATGTTTAAAGTGATTTTCATGCTTCCAGGGGCCCTAAACACAAGATTTATGGAATGGTTAAAAGTGCATGAAAATGGCCAATTTACTAACTCTGAGTTCTCAAAAAGGGTTTCTTCACCCCGGGAAGTTAATTAAATACCATTTGGAGGCATTTAATGTTCGAGCAAAAACGGCTGATTTTCGACAAAAGAGATAACACCCCCCCATTACGTCATGCTTCAGAAATGTGGAAAATGGTCCGTTTTCAAATATTTTATTTTTGAACGTCAGTTCACATTTGTAGGTGGATCATCAGTGTTAGAGCTAAAATTAGCATGTTTAAAGTGATTTTCATGCTTCCAGGGGCTCGGGAAGTTAAATAAATACCATTTGGAGGCATTTAATGTTCGAGCAAAAACGGCTGATTTTCGACAAAAGAGATAACACCCCCCCATTACGTCATGCTTCAGAAATGTGGAAAATGGTCCGTTTTCAAATGTTTTATTTTTGAACGTCAGTTCACATTTGTAGGTGGATCATCAGTGTTAGAGCTCAAATTAGCATGTTTAAAGTGATTTTCATGCTTCCAGGGGCTCGGGAAGTGAGTTAAATACTATTTGGAGGCATTTAATGTTCAAGCAAAAAAGGCTGATTTTCGACAAAAGAGATAACACCCCCCCATTACGTCATGCTTCAGAAATGTGGAAAATGGTCCGTTTTCAAATGTTTTATTTTTGAACGTCAGTTCACATTTGTAGGTGGATCATCAGTGTTAGAGCTAACATTGGCATGTTTAAAGTGATTTTCATGCTTCCAGGGGCCCTAAACACAAGATTTATGGAATGGTTAAGAGTGCATGAAAATGGCCAATTTACTCACTCTGAGTTCTCAAAAAGGGTTTCTTCACCCCGGGAAGTTAATTAAATACCATTTGGAGGCATTTAATGTTCGAGCAAAAACGGCTGATTTTCGACAAAAGAGATAACACCCCCCCATTACGTCATGCTTCAGAAATGTGGAAAATGGTCCGTTTTCAAATGTTTTATTTTTGAACGTCAGTTCACATTTGTAGGTGGATCATCAGTGTGAGAGCTAAAATTAGCATGTTTAAAGTGATTTTCATGCTTCCAGGGGCTCGGGAAGTTAATTAAATACCATTTGGAGGCATTTAATGTTCGAGAAAAAACGGCTGATTTTCGACAAAAGAGATAACACCCCCCCCCATTACGTCATGCTTCAGAAATGTGAAAAATGGTCCGTTTTCAAATGTTTTATTTTTGAACGTCAGTTCACATTTGTAGGTGGATCATCAGTGTTAGAGCTAACATTGGCATGTTTAAAGTGATTTTCATGCTTCCAGGGGCCCTAAACACAAGATTTATGGAATGGTTAAAAGTGCATGAAAATGGCCAATTACTCACTCTGAGTTCTCAAAAAGGGTTTCTTCACCCCGGGAAGTTAATTAAATACCATTTGGAGGCATTTAATGTTCGAGCAAAAACAGCTGATTTTCGACAAAAGAGATAACACCCCCCCATTACGTCATGCTTCAGAAATGTGGAAAATGGTCCGTTTTCAAATGTTTTATTTTTGAACGTCAGTTCACATTTGTAGGTGGATCATCAGTGTTAGAGCTAAATTTAGCATGTTTAAAGTGATTTTCATGCTTCCAGGGGCTCGGGAAGTGAATTAAATACCATTTGGAGGCATTTAATGTTCGAGCAAAAATGGCTGATTTTCGACAAAAGAGATAACACCCCCCCATTACGTCATGCTTCAGAAATGTGGAAAATGGTCCGTTTTCAAATGTTTTATTTTTGAACGTCAGTTCACATTTGTAGGTGGATCATCAGTGTTAGAGCTAACATTGGCATGTTTAAAGTGATTTTCATGCTTCCAGGGGCCCTAAACACAAGATTTATGGAATGGTTAAAAGTGCATGAAAATGGCCAATTTACTAACTCTGAGTTCTCAAAAAGGGTTTCTTCACCCCGGGAAGTTAATTAAATACCATTTGGAGGCATTTAATGTTCGAGCAAAAGCGGCTGATTTTCGACAAAAGAGATAACACCCCCCCATTACGTCATGCTTCAGAAATGTGGAAAATGGTCCGTTTTCAAATATTTTATTTTTGAACGTCAGTTCACATTTGTAGGTGGATCATCAGTGTTAGAGCTAAAATTAGCATGTTTAAAGTGATTTTCATGCTTCCAGGGGCTCGGGAAGTTAAATAAATACCATTTGGAGGCATTTAATGTTCGAGCAAAAACGGCTGATTTTCGACAAAAGAGATAACACCCCCCCATTACGTCATGCTTCAGAAATGTGGAAAATGGTCCGTTTTCAAATGTTTTATTTTTGAACGTCAGTTCACATTTGTAGGTGGATCATCAGTGTTAGAGCTCAAATTAGCATGTTTAAAGTGATTTTCATGCTTCCAGGGGCTCGGGAAGTGATTTAAATACTATTTGGAGGCATTTAATGTTCAAGCAAAAAAGGCTGATTTTCGACAAAAGAGATAACACCCCCCCATTACGTCATGCTTCAGAAATGTGGAAAATGGTCCGTTTTCAAATGTTTTATTTTTGAACGTCAGTTCACATTTGTAGGTGGATCATCAGTGTTAGAGCTAACATTGGCATGTTTAAAGTGATTTTCATGCTTCCAGGGGCCCTAAACACAAGATTTATGGAATGGTTAAAAGTGCATGAAAATGGCCAATTTACTCACTCTGAGTTCTCAAAAAGGGTTTCTTCACCCCGGGAAGTTAATTAAATACCATTTGGAGGCATTTAATGTTCGAGCAAAAACGGCTGATTTTCGACAAAAGAGATAACACCCCCCCATTACGTCATGCTTCAGAAATGTGGAAAATGGTCCGTTTTCAAATGTTTTATTTTTGAACGTCAGTTCACATTTGTAGGTGGATCATCAGTGTGAGAGCTAAAATTAGCATGTTTAAAGTGATTTTCATGCTTCCAGGGGCTCGGGAAGTTAATTAAATACCATTTGGAGGCATTTAATGTTCGAGCAAAAACGGCTGATTTTCGACAAAAGAGATAACACCCCCCCATTACGTCATGCTTCAGAAATGTGAAAAATGGTCCGTTTTCAAATGTTTTATTTTTGAACGTCAGTTCACATTTGTAGGTGGATCATCAGTGTTAGAGCTAACATTGGCTAGTTTAAAGTGATTTTCATGCTTCCAGGGGCCCTAAACACAAGATTTATGGAATGGTTAAAAGTGCATGAAAATGGCCAATTACTCACTCTGAGTTCTCAAAAAGGGTTTCTTCACCCCGGGAAGTTAATTAAATACCATTTGGAGGCATTTAATGTTCGAGCAAAAACAGCTGATTTTCGACAAAAGAGATAACACCCCCCCATTACGTCATGCTTCAGAAATGTGGAAAATGGTCCGTTTTCAAATGTTTTATTTTTGAACGTCAGTTCACATTTGTAGGTGGATCATCAGTGTTAGAGCTAAAATTAGCATGTTTAAAGTGATTTTCATGCTTCCAGGGGCTCGGGAAGTTAATTAAATACCATTTGGAGGCATTTAATGTTCGAGCAAAAACGGCTGATTTTCGACAAAAGAGATAACACCCCCCCATTACGTCATGCTTCAGAAATTTGGAAAATGGTCCGTTTTCAAATGTTTTATTTTTGAACGTCAGTTCACATTTGTAGGTGGATCATCATTGTTAGAGCTAAAATTAGCATGTTTAAAGTGATTTTCATGCTTCCAGGGGCCCTAAACACAAGATTTATAGAATGGTTAAAAGTGCATGAAAATGGCCAATTTACTCACTCTGAGTTCTCAAAAACGGTTTCTTCACCCCGGGAAGTTAATTAAATACCATTTGGAGGCATTTAATGTTCGAGCAAAAACGGCTGATTTTCGACAAAAGAGATAACACCCCCCATTACGTCATGCTTCAGAAATGTGGAAAATGGTCCGTTTTCAAATGTTTTATTTTTGAACGTCAGTTCACATTTGTAGGTGGATCATCAATGTTAGAGCTAAAATTAGCATGTTTAAAGTGATTTTCATGCTTCCAGGGGCTCGGGAAGTTAATTAAATATCATTTGGAGGCATTTAATGTTCGAGCAAAAACAGCGGATTTTCGACAAAAGAGATAACACGCCCCCATTACGTCATGCTTCAGAAATGTGGAAAATGGTCCGTTTTCAAATGTTTTATTTTTGAACGTCAGTTCACATTTGTAGGTGTATCATCAGTGTTAGAGCTAAAATTAGCATGTTTAAAGTGATTTTCATGCTTCCCGGGGCCCTAAACACAAGATTTATGGACTGGTTAAAAGTGCATGAAAATGGCCAATTTACTCACTCTGAGTTCTCAAAAAGGGTTTCTTCACCCCGGGAAGTTAATTAAATACAATTTGGAGGCATTTAATGTTCGAGCAAAAACGGCTGATTTTCGACAAAAGAGATAACACCCCCCCATTACGTCATGCTTCAGAAATGTGGAAAATGGTCCGTTTTCAAATGTTTTATTTTTGAACGTCAGTTCACATTTGTAGGTGGATCATCAGTGTTAGAGTTAAATTAGCATGTTTAAAGTGATTTTCATGCTTCCAGGGGCCCTAAACACAAGATTTATGGAATGGTTAAAAGTGCATGAAAATGGCCAATTTACTCACTCTGAGTTCTCAAAAAGGGTTTCTTCACCCCAGGAAGTTAATTAAATACCATTTGGAGGCATTTAATGTTCGAGCAAAAACGGCTGATTTTCGACAAAAGAGATAACATCCCCCCATTACGTCATGCTTCAGAAATGTGGAAAATGGTCCGTTTTCAAATGTTTTATTTTTGAACGTCAGTTCACATTTGTAGGTGGATCATCAGTGTTAGAGCTAAAATTAGCATGTTTAAAGTGAGTTTCATGCTTCCAGGGGCTCGGGAAGTTAATTAAATACCATTTGGAGGCATTTAATGTTCGAGCAAAAATGGCTGATTTTCGACAAAAGAGATAACACCCCCACATTACGTCATGCTTCAGAAATGTGGAAAATGGTCCGTTTTCAAATGTTTTATTTTTGAACGTCAGTTCACATTTGTAGGTGGATCATCATTGTTAGAGCTAAAATTAGCATGTTTAAAGTGATTTTCATGCTTACAGGGGCCCTAAACACAAGATTTATGGAATGGTTAAAAGTGCATGAAAATGGCCAATTTACTCAGTCTGAGTTCTCAAAAAGGGTTTCTTCACCTCGGGAAGTTAAATAAATACCATTTGGAGGCATTTAATGTTCGAGCAAAAACGGCTGATTTTCGACAAAAGAGATAACACACCCCCATTACGTCATGCTTCAGAAATGTGGAAAATGGTCCGTTTTCAAATGTTTTATTTTTGAACGTCAGTTCACATTTGTAGGTGGATCATCAGTGTTAGAGCTCAAATTAGCATGTTTAAAGTGATTTTCATGCTTCCAGGGGCTCGGGAAGTGAATTAAATACTATTTGGAGGCATTTAATGTTCAAGCAAAAACGGCTGATTTTCGACAAAAGAGATAACACCCCCCCATTACGTCATGCTTCAGAAATGTGGAAAATGGTCCGTTTTCAAATGTTTTATTTTTGAACGTCAGTTCACATTTGTAGGTGGATCATCAGTGTTAGAGCTCAAATTAGCATGTTTAAAGTGATTTTCATGCTTCCAGGGGCTCGGGAAGTGAATTAAATACTATTTGGAGGCATTTAATGTTCGAGCAAAAACAGCTGATTTTCGACAAAAGAGATAACCCGCCCCCATTACGTCATGCTTCAGAAATGTGGAAAATGGTCCGTTTTCAAATGTTTTATTTTTGAACGTCAGTTCACATTTGTAGGTGGATCATCAGTGTTAGAGCTAAAATTAGCATGTTTAAAGTGATTTTCATGCTTCCCGGGGCCCTAAACACAAGATTTATGGACTGGTTAAAAGTGCATGAAAATGGCCAATTTACTCACTCTGAGTTCTCAAAAAGGGTTTCTTCACCCCGGGAAGTTAATTAAAAACCATTTGGAGGCATTTAATGTTCGAGCAAAAACGGCTGATTTTCGACAAAAGAGATAACACCCCCCCATTACGTCATGCTTCAGAAATGTGGAAAATGGTCCGTTTTCAAATGTTTTATTTTTGAACGTCAGTTCACATTTGTAGGTGGATCATCAGTGTTAGAGCTAAAATTAGCATGTTTAAAGTGATTTTCATGCTTCCAGGGGCCCTAAACACAAGATTTATGGAATGGTTAAAAGTGCATGAAAATGGCCAATTTACTCACTCTGAGTTCTCAAAAAGGGTTTCTTCACCCCAGGAAGTTAATTAAATACCATTTGGAGGCATTTAATGTTCGAGCAAAAACGGCTGATTTTCGACAAAAGAGATAACACCCCCCCATTACGTCATGCTTCAGAAATGTGGAAAATGGTCCGTTTTCAAATGTTTTATTTTTGAACGTCAGTTCACATTTGTAGGTGGATCATCAGTGTTAGAGCTAAAATTAGCATGTTTAAAGTGATTTTCATGCTTCCAGGGGCTCGGGAAGTTAATTAAATACCATTTGGAGGCATTTAATGTTCGAGCAAAAACGGCTGATTTTCGACAAAAGAGATAACACCCCCCCCATTACGTCATGCTTCAGAAATGTGGAAAATGGTCCGTTTTCAAATGTTTTATTTTTGAACGTCAGTTCCCATTTGTAGGTGGATCATCAGTGTTAGAGCTAAAATTAGCATGTTTAAAGTGATTTTCATGCTTCCAGGGGCCCTAAACACAAGATTTATGGAATGGTTAAAAGTGCATGAAAATGGCCAATTTACTCACTCTGAGTTCTCAAAAAGGGTTTCTTCACCCCGGGAAGTTAATTAAATACCATTTGGAGGCATTTAATGTTCGAGCAAAAACGGCTGATTTTCGACAAAAGAGATAACACCCCCCCATTACGTCATGCTTCAGAAATGTGGAAAATGGTCCGTTTTCAAATGTTTTATTTTTGAACGTCAGTTCACATTTGTAGGTGGATCATCAGTGTTAGAGCTAAAATTAGCATGTTTAAAGTGATTTTCATGCTTCCAGGGGCTCGGGAAGTTAAATAAATACCATTTGGAGGCATTTAATGTTCGAGCAAAAACGGCTGATTTTCGACAAAAGAGATAACACCCCCCAATTACGTCATGCTTCAGAAATGTGGAAAATGGTCCGTTTTCAAATGTTTTATTTCTGAACGTCAGTTCACATTTGTAGGTGGATCATCAGTGTTAGAGCTCAAATTAGCTTTTTTAAAGTGATTTTCATGCTTCCAGGGGCTCGGGAAGTGAATTAAATACTATTTGGAGGCATTTAATGTTCAAGCAAAAACGGCTGATTTTCGACAAAAGAGATAACACCCACCCATTACGTCATGCTTCAGAAATGTGGAAAATGGTCCGTTTTCAAATGTTTTATTTTTGAACGTTAGTTCACATTTGTAGGTGGATCATCAGTTTTAGAGCTAAAATTAGGATGTTTAAAGTGATTTTCATGCTTCCAGGGGCTCGGGAAGTTAATTAAATACCATTTGGAGGCATTTAATGTTCGAGCAAAAATGGCTGATTTTCGACAAAAGAGATAACACCCCCCATTACGTCATGCTTCAGAAATGTGGAAAATGGTTCGTTTTCAAATGTTTTATTTTTGAACGTCAGTTCACATTTGTAGGTGGATCATCAGTGTTAGAGCTAACATTGGCATGTTTAAAGTGATTTTCATGCTTCCAGGGGCCCTAAACACAAGATTTATGGAATGGTTAAAAGTGCATGAAAATGGCCAATTTACTCACTCTGAGTTCTCAAAAAGGGTTTCTTCACCCCGGGAAGTTAATTAAATACCATTTGGAGGCATTTAATGTTCGAGCAAAAACGGCTGATTTTCGACAAAAGAGATAACACCCCCCCATTACGTCATGCTTCAGAAATGTGGAAAATGGTCCGTTTTCAAATGTTTTATTTTTGAACGTCAGTTCACATTTGTAGGTGGATCATCAGTGTTAGAGCTAAAATTAGCATGTTTAAAGTGATTTTCATGCTTCCAGGGGCCCTAAACACAAGATTTATGGAATGGTTAAAAGTGCATGAAAATGGCCAATTTACTCACTCTGAGCTCTCAAAAAGGGTTTCTTCACCCCGGGAAGTTAATTAAATACCATTTGGAGGCATTTAATGTTCGAGCAAAAATGGCTGATTTTCGACAAAAGAGATAACACCCCCCCCATTACGTCATGCTTCAGAAATGTGGAAAATGGTCCGTTTTCAAATGTTTTATTTTTGAACGTCAGTTCACATTTGTAGGTGGATCATCAGTGTTAGAGCTAAAATTAGTATGTTTAAAGTGATTTTCATGCTTCCAGGGGCTCGGGAAGTTAAATAAATACCATTTGGAGGCATTTAATGTTCGAGCAAAAACGGCTGATTTTCGACAAAAGAGATAACACCCCCCCATTACGTCATGCTTCAGAAATTTGGAAAATGGTCCGTTTTCAAATGTTTTATTTTTGAACGTCAGTTCACATTTGTAGGTGGATCATCAGTGTGAGAGCTAAAATTAGCATGTTTAAAGTGATTTTCATGCTTCCAGGGGCTCGGGAAGTTAATTAAATACCATTTGGAGGCATTTAATGTTCGAGCAAAAACGGCTGATTTTCGACAAAAGAGATAACACCCCCCCATTACGTCATGCTTCAGAAATGTGAAAAATGGTCCGTTTTCAAATGTTTTATTTTTGAAAGTCAGTTCACATTTGTAGGTGGATCATCAGTGTTAGAGCTAAAATTAGCGTGTTTAAAGTGATTTTCATGCTTCCAGGGGCCCTAAACACAAGATTTATGGAATGGTTAAAAGTGCTTGAAAATGGCCAATTTACTCACTCTGAGTTCTCAAAAAGGGTTTCTTCACCCCGGGAAGTTAATTAAATACCATTTGGAGGCATTTAATGTTCGAGCAAAAACGGCTGAGTTTCTACAAAAGAGATAACACCCCCCCATTACGTCATGCTTCAGAAATGTGGAAAATGGTCCGTTTTCAAATGTTTTATTTTTGAACGTCAGTTCACATTTGTAGGTGGATCATCAGTGTTAGAGCTAAAATTAGCATGTTTAAAGTGATTTTCATGCTTCCAGGGGCTCGGGAAGTTAATTAAATACCATTTGGAGGCATTTAATGTTCGAGCAAAAACGGCTGATTTTCGACAAAAGAGATAACACCCCCCCATTACGTCATGCTTCAGAAATGTGGAAAATGGTCCGTTTTCAAATGTTTTATTTTTGAACGTCAGTTCACATTTGTAGGTGGATCATCAGTGTTAGAGCTAAAATTAGCATGTTTAAAGTGATTTTCATGCTTCCAGGGGCCCTAAACACAAGATTTATGGAATGGTTAAAAGTGCATGAAAATGGCCAATTTACTCACTCTGAGTTCTCAAAAAGGGTTTCTTCACCCCGGGAAGTTAATTAAATACCATTTGGAGGCATTTAATGTTCGAGCAAAAACGGCTGATTTTCGACAAAAGAGATAACACCCCCCCATTACGTGATGCTTCAGAAATGTGGAAAATGGTCAGTTTTCAAATGTTTTATTTTTGAACGTCAGTTCACATTTGTAGGTGGATCATCAGTGTTAGAGCTAAAATTAGCATGTTTAAAGTGATTTTCATGCTTCCAGGGGCTCGGGAAGTTAAATGAATACCATTTGGAGGCATTTAATGTTCGAGCAAAAACGGCTGATTTTTGACAAAAGAGATAACACCCCCCCATTATGTCATGCTTCAGAAATGTTGAAAATGGTCCGTTTTCAAATGTTTTATTTCTGAAGGTCAGTTCACATTTGTAGGTGGATCATCAGTGTTAGAGCTCAAATTAGCATGTTTAAAGTGATTTTCATGCTTCCAGGGGCCCTAAACACAAGATTTATGGAATGGTTAAAAGTGCATGAAAATGGCCAATTTACTCACTCTGAGTTCTCAAAAAGGGTTTCTTCACCCCGGGAAGTTAAGTAAATACCATTTGGAGGCATTTAATGTTCGAGCAAAAACGGCTGATTTTCGACAAAAGAGATAACACCCCCCCATTACGTCATGCTTCAGAAATGTGGAAAATGGTCCGTTTTCAAATGTTTTATTTTTGAACGTCAGTTCACATTTGTAGGTGGATCATCAGTGTTAGAGCTAAAATTAGCATGTTTAAAGTGATTTTCATGCTTCCAGGGGCCCTAAACACAAGATTTATGGAATGGTTAAAAGTGCATGAAAATGGCCAATTTACTAACTCTGAGTTCTCAAAAAGGGTTTCTTCACCCCGGGAAGTTAATTAAATACCATTTGGAGGCATTTAATGTTCGAGCAAAAACGGCTGATTTTCGACAAAAGAGATAACACCCCCCCATTACGTCATGCTTCAGAAATGTGGAAAATGGTCCGTTTTCAAATGTTTTATTTTTGAACGTCAGTTCACATTTGTAGGTGGATCATCAGTGTTAGAGCTAAAATTAGCATGTTTAAAGTGATTTTCATGCTTCCAGGGGCTCGGGAAGTTAAATAAATACCATTTGGAGGCATTTAATGTTCGAGCAAAAACGGCTGATTTTCGACAAAAGAGATAACACCCCCCCATTACGTCATGCTTCAGAAATGTGGAAAATGGTCCGTTTTCAAATGTTTTATTTTTGAACGTCAGTTCACATTTGTAGGTGGATCATCAGTGTTAGAGCTCAAATTAGCATGTTTAAAGTGATTTTCATGCTTCCAGGGGCTCGGGAAGTGAATTAAATACTATTTGGAGGCATTTAATGTTCAAGCAAAAAAGGCTGATTTTCGCCAAAAGAGATAACACCCCCCCATTACGTCATGCTTCAGAAATGTGGAAAATGGTTCGTTTTCAAATGTTTTATTTTTGAACGTCAGTTCACATTTGTAGGTGGATCATCAGTGTTAGAGCTAACATTGGCATGTTTAAAGTGATTTTCATGCTTCCAGGGGCCCTAAACACAAGATTTATGGAATGGTTAAAAGTGCATGAAAATGGCCAATTTACTCACTCTGAGTTCTCAAAAAGGGTTTCTTCACCCCGGGAAGTTAATTAAATACCATTTGGAGGCATTTAATGTTCGAGCAAAAACGGCTGATTTTCGACAAAAGAGATAACACCCCCCCATTACGTCATGTTTCAGAAATGTGGAAAATTGTCCGTTTTCAAATGTTTTATTTTTGAACGTCAGTTCACATTTGTAGGTGGATCATCAGTGTGAGAGCTAAAATTAGCATGTTTAAAGTGATTTTCATGCTTCCAGGGGCTCGGGAAGTTAATTAAATACCATTTGGAGGCATTTAATGTTCGAGCAAAAACGGCTGATTTTCGACAAAAGAGATAACACCCCCCCATTACGTCATGCTTCAGAAATGTGAAAAATGGTCCGTTTTCAAATGTTTTATTTTTGAACGTCAGTTCACATTTGTAGGTGGATCATCAGTGTTAGAGCTAAAATTAGCATGTTTAAAGTGATTTTCATGCTTCCAGGGGCCCTAAACACAAGATTTATGGAATGGTTAAAAGTGCATGAAAATGGCCAATTTACTCACTCTGAGTTCTCAAAAAGGGTTTCTTCACCCCAGGAAGTTAATTAAATACCATTTGGAGGCATTTAATGTTCGAGCAAAAACGGCTGATTTTCGACAAAAGAGATAACACCCCCCCCCATTACGTCATGCTTCACAAATGTGGAAAATGGTCCGTTTTCAAATGTTTTATTTTTGAACGTCAGTTCACATTTGTAGGTGGATCATCAGTGTTAGAGCTAAAATTAGCATGTTTAAAGTGATTTTCATGCTTCCAGGGGCCCTAAACACAAGATTTATGGAATGGTTAAAAGTGCATGAAAATGGCCAATTTACTCACTCTGAGTTCTCAAAAAGGGTTTCTTCACCCCGGGAAGTTAATTAAATACCATTTGGAGGCATTTAATGTTCGAGCAAAAACGGCTGATTTTCGACAAAAGAGATAACACCCCCCCATTACGTCATGCTTCAGAAATGTGGAAAATGGTCCGTTTTCAAATGTTTTATTTTTGAACGTCAGTTCACATTTGTAGGTGGATCATCAGTGTTAGAGCTAAAATTAGTATGTTTAAAGTGATTTTTATGCTTCCAGGGGCTCGGGAACTTAAATAAATACCATTTGGAGGCATTTAATGTTCGAGCAAAAACGGCTGATTTTCGACAAAAGAGATAACATCCCCCCATTACGTCATGCTTCAGAAATGTGGAAAATGGTCCGTTTTCAAATGTTTTATTTTTGAACGTCAGTTCACATTTGTAGGTGAATCATCAGTGTTAGAGCTAAAATTAGCATGTTTAAAGTGATTTTCATGCTTCCAGGGGCTCGGGAAGTTAAATAAATACCATTTGGAGGCATTTAATGTTCGAGCAAAAACGGCTGATTTTCGACAAAAGAGATAACACCCCCCCATTACGTCATGCTTCAGAAATGTGGAAAATGGTCCGTTTTCAAATGTTTTATTTTTGAACGTCAGTTCACATTTGTAGGTGGATCATCAGTGTTAGAGCTCAAATTAGCATGTTTAAAGTGATTTTCATGCTTCCAGGGGCTCGGGAAGTGAATTAAATACTATTTGGAGGCATTTAATGTTCAAGCAAAAACGGCTGATTTTCGACAAAAGAGATAACACCCCCCCATTACGTCATGCTTCAGAAATGTGGAAAATGGTCCGTTTTCAAATGTTTTATTTTTGAACGTCAGTTCACATTTGTAGGTGGATCATCAGTGTTAGAGCTAAAATTAGCATGTTTAAAGTGATTTTCATGCTTCCAGGAGCTCGGGAAGTTAATTAAATACCATTTGGAGGCATTTAATGTTCGAGCAAAAATGGCTGATTTTCGACAAAAGAGATAACACCCCCCCATTACGTCATGCTTCAGAAATGTGGAAAATGGTCCGTTTTCAAATGTTTTATTTTTGAACGTCAGTTCACATTTGTAGGTGGATCATCAGTGTTAGAGCTAACATTGGCATGTTTAAAGTGATTTTCATGCTTCCAGGGGCCCTAAACACAAGATTTATGGAATGGTTAAAAGTGCATGAAAATGGCCAATTTACTCACTCTGAGTTCTCAAAAAGGGTTTCTTCACCCCGGGAAGTTAATTAAATACCATTTGGAGGCATTTAATGTTCGAGCAAAAACGGCTTATTTTTCGACAAAAGAGATAACACCCCCCCATTACGTCATGCTTCAGAAATGTGGAAAATGATCCATTTTCAAATGTTTTATTTTTGAACGTCAGTTCACATTTGTAGGTGGATCATCAGTGTGAGAGCTAAAATTAGCATGTTTAAAGTGATTTTCATGCTTCCAAGGGCTCGGGAAGTTAATTAAATACCATTTGGAGGCATTTAATGTTCGAGCAAAAACGGCTGATTTTCGACAAAATAGATAACACCCCCCCATTACGTCATGCTTCAGAAATGTGGAAAATGGTCCGTTTTCAAATGTTTTATTTTTGAACGTCAGTTCACATTTGTAGGTGGATCATCAGTGTTAGAGCTAACATTGGCATGTTTAAAGTGATTTTCATGCTTCCAGGGGCCCTAAACACAAGATTTATGGAATGGTTAAAAGTGCATGAAAATGGCCAATTTACTCACTCTGAGTTCTCAAAAAGGGTTTCTTCACCCCGGGAAGTTAATTAAATACCATTTGGAGGCATTTAATGTTCGAGCAAAAACGGCTTATTTTTCGACAAAAGAGATAACACCCCCCCATTACGTCATGCTTCAGAAATGTGGAAAATGATCCATTTTCAAATGTTTTATTTTTGAACGTCAGTTCACATTTGTAGGTGGATCATCAGTGTGAGAGCTAAAATTAGCATGTTTAAAGTGATTTTCATGCTTCCAAGGGCTCGGGAAGTTAATTAAATACCATTTGGAGGCATTTAATGTTCGAGCAAAAACGGCTGATTTTCGACAAAAGAGATAACACCCCCCCATTACGTCATGCTTCAGAAATGTGGAAAATGGTCCGTTTTCAAATGTTTTATTTTTGAACGTCAGTTCACATTTGTAGGTGGATCATCAGTGTTAGAGCTAAAATTAGCATGTTTAAAGTGATTATCATGCTTCCAGGGGCTCGGAAAGTTAATTAAATACCATTTGGAGGCATTTAATGTTCGAGCAAATACGGCTGGTTTTCGACAAAAGAGATAACACCCCCCCCATTACGTCATGCTTCAGAAATGTGGAAAATGGTCCGTTTTCAAATGTTTTATTTTTGAACGTCAGTTCACATTTGTAGGTGGATCATCAGTGTTAGAGCTAAAATTAGCATGTTTAAAGTGATTTTCATGCTTCCAGGGGCCCTAAACACAAGATTTATGGAATGGTTAAAAGTGCATGAAAATGGCCAATTACTCACTCTGAGTTCTCAAAAAGGGTTTCTTCACCCCGGGAAGTTAATTAAATACCATTTGGAGGCATTTAATGTTCGAGCAAAAACAGCTGATTTTCGACAAAAGAGATAACACCCCCCATTACGTCATGCTTCAGAAATGTGGAAAATGGTCTGTTTTCAAATGTTTTATTTTTGAACGTCAGTTCACATTTGTAGGTGGATCATCAGTGTTAGAGCTAAAATTAGCATGTTTAAAGTGATTTTCATGCTTCCAGGGGCTCGGGAAGTGAATTAAATACTATTTGGAGGCATTTAATGTTTGAGCAAAAACGGCTGATTTTCGACAAAAGAGATAACACCCCCCCATTACGTCATGCTTCACAAATGTGGAAAATGGTCCGTTTTCAAATGTTTTATTTTTGAACGTCAGTTCACATTTGTAGGTGGATCATCAGTGTTAGAGCTAAAATTAGCATGTTTAAAGTGATTTTCATGCTTCCAGGGGCCCTAAACACAAGATTTATGGAATGGTTAAAAGTGCATGAAAATGGCCAATTTACTCACTCTGAGTTCTCAAAAAGGGTTTCTTCACCCCGGGAAGGTAATTAAATACCATTTGGAGGCATTTAATGTTCGAGCAAAAACGGCTGATTTTCGACAAAAGAGATAACACCCCCCCATTACGTCATGCTTCAGAAATGTGGAAAATGGTCAGTTTTCAAATGTTTTATTTTTGAACGTCAGTTCACATTTGTAGGTGGATCATCAGTGTTAGAGCTAAAATTAGCATGTTTAAAGTGATTTTCATGCATCCAGGGGCCCTAAACACAAGATTTATGGAATGGTTAAAAGTGCATGAAAATGGCCAATTTACTCACTCTGAGTTCTCAAAAAGGGTTTCTTCACCCCGGGAAGTTAATTAAATACCATTTGGAGGCATTTAATGTTCGAGCAAAAACGGCTGATTTTCGACAAAAGAGATAACACCCCCCCATCACGTCATGCTTCAGAAATGTGGAAAATGGTCCATTTTCAAATGTTTTATTTTTGAACGTCAGTTCATATTTGTAGGTGGATCATCAGTGTTAGCGCTAAAATTAGCATGTTTAAAGTGATTTTCATGCTTCCAGGGGCCCTAAACACAAGATTTATGGAATGGTTAAAAGTGAATGAAAATGGCCAATTACTCACTCTGAGTTCTCAAAAAGGGTTTCTTCACCCCGGGAAGTTAATTAAATACCATTTGGAGGCATTTAATGTTCGAGCAAAAACAGCTGATTTTCGACAAAAGAGATAACACCCCCCCATTACGTCATGCTTCAGAAATGTGGGAAATGGTCCGTTTTCAAATGTTTTATTTTTGAACGTCAGTTCACATTTGTAGGTGGATCATCAGTGTTAGAGCTAAAATTAGCATGTTTAAAGTGATTTTCATGCTTCCAGGGGCTCGGGAAGTTAATTAAATACTATTTGGAGGCATTTAATGTTTGAGCAAAAACGGCTGATTTTCGACAAAAGAGATAACACCCCCCATTACGTCATGCTTCAGAAATGTGGAAAATGGTCCGTTTTCAAACGTTTTATTTTTGAAAGTCAGTTCACATTTGTAGGTGGATCATCAGTGTTAGAGCTAAAATTAGCATGTTTAAAGTGATTTTCATGCTTCCAGGGGCTTGGGAAGTTAAATAAATACCATTTGGAGGCATTTAATGTTCGAGCAAAAACGGCTGATTTTCGACAAAAGAGATAACACCCCCCTATTACGTCATGCTTCAGAAATGTGGAAAATGGTCCGTTTTCAAATGTTTTATTTTTGAACGTCAGTTCACATTTGTAGGTGGATCATCAGTGTTAGAGCTCAAATTAGCATGTTTAAAGTGATTTTCATGCTTCCAGGGGCTCGGGAAGTGAATTAAATACTATTTGGAGGCATTTAATGTTCAAGCAAAAACGGCTGATTTTCGACAAAAGAGATAACACCCCCCCATTACGTCATGCTTCAGAAATGTGGAAAATGGTCCGTTTTCAAATGTTTTATTTTTGAACGTCAGTTCACATTTGTAGGTGGATCATCAGTGTTAGAGCTAAAATTAGCATGTTTAAAGTGATTTTCATGCTTCCAGGGGTTCGGGAAGTTAATTAAATACCATTTGGAGGCATTTAATGTTCGAGCAAAAATGGCTGATTTTCGACAAAAGAGATAACACCCCCCCATTACGTCATGCTTCAGAAATGTGGAAAATGGTCCGTTTTCAAAGGTTTTATTTTTGAACGTCAGTTCACATTTGTAGGTGGATCATCAGTGTTAGAGCTAACATTGGCATGTTTAAAGTGATTTTCATGCTTCCAGGGGCCCTAAACACAAGATTTATGGAATGGTTAAAAGTGCATGAAAATGGCCAATTTACTCACTCTGAGTTCTCAAAAAGGGTTTCTTCACCCCGGGAAGTTAATTAAATACCATTTGGAGGCATTTAATGTTCGAGCAAAAACGGCTTATTTTTCGACAAAAGAGATAACACCCCCCATTACGTCATGCTTCAGAAATGTGGAAAATGATCCATTTTCAAATGTTTTATTTTTGAACGTCAGTTCACATTTGTAGGTGGATCATCAGTGTTAGAGCTAAAATTAGCATGTTTAAAGTGATTTTCATGCTTCCAGGGGCCCTAAACACAAGATTTATGGAATGGTTAAAAGTGCATGAAAATGGCCAATTTACTCACTCTGAGTTCTCAAAAAGGGTTTCTTCACCCCAGGAAGTTAATTAAATACCATTTGGAGGCATTTATTGTTTGAGCAAAAACGGCTGATTTTCGACAAAAGAGATAACACCCCCCCATTACGTCATGCTTCAGAAATGTGGAAAATGGTCCGTTTTCAAATGTTTTATTTTTGAACGTCAGTTCACATTTGTAGGTGGATCATCAGTGTTAGAGCTAAAATTAGCATGTTTAAAGTGATTATCATGCTTCCAGGGGCTCGGGAAGTTAATTAAATACCATTTGGAGGCATTTAATGTTCGAGCAAATACGGCTGGTTTTCGACAAAAGAGATAACACCCCCCCATTACGTCATGCTTCAGAAATGTGGAAAATGGTCCGTTTTCAAATGTTTTATTTTTGAACGTCAGTTCACATTTGTAGGTGGATCATCAGTGTTAGAGCTAAAATTAGCATGTTTAAAGTGATTATCATGCTTCCAGGGGCTCGGGAAGTTAATTAAATACCATTTGGAGGCATTTAATGTTCGAGCAAATACGGCTGGTTTTCGACAAAAGAGATAACACCCCCCCATTACGTCATGCTTCAGAAATGTGGAAAATGGTCCGTTTTCAAATGTTTTATTTTTGAACGTCAGTTCACATTTGTAGGTGGATCATCAGTGTTAGAGCTAAAATTAGCATGTTTAAAGTGATTTTCATGCTTCCAGGGGCCCTAAACACAAGATTTATGGAATGGTTAAAAGTGCATGAAAATGGCCAATTACTCACTCTGAGTTCTCAAAAAGGGTTTCTTCACCCCGGGAAGTTAATTAAATACCATTTGGAGGCATTTAATGTTCGAGCAAAAACAGCTGATTTTCGACAAAAGAGATAACACCCCCCATTACGTCATGCTTCAGAAATGTGGAAAATGGTCTGTTTTCAAATGTTTTATTTTCGAACGTCAGTTCACATTTGTAGGTGGATCATCAGTGTTAGAGCTAAAATTAGCATGTTTAAAGTGATTTTCATGCTTCCAGGGGCTCGGGAAGTGAATTAAATACTATTTGGAGGCATTTAATGTTTGAGCAAAAACGGCTGATTTTCGACAAAAGAGATAACACCCCCCCATTACGTCATGCTTCACAAATGTGGAAAATGGTCCGTTTTCAAATGTTTTATTTTTGAACGTCAGTTCACATTTGTAGGTGGATCATCAGTGTTAGAGCTAAAATTAGCATGTTTAAAGTGATTTTCATGCTTCCAGGGGCCCTAAACACAAGATTTATGGAATGGTTAAAAGTGCATGAAAATGGCCAATTTACTCACTCTGAGTTCTCAAAAAGGGTTTCTTCACCCCGGGAAGGTAATTAAATACCATTTGGAGGCATTTAATGTTCGAGCAAAAACGGCTGATTTTCGACAAAAGAGATAACACCCCCCATCACGTCATGCTTCAGAAATGTGGAAAATGGTCCATTTTCAAATGTTTTATTTTTGAACGTCAGTTCACATTTGTAGGTGGATCATCAGTGTTAGCGCTAAAATTAGCATGTTTAAAGTGATTTTCATGCTTCCAGGGGCCCTAAACACAAGATTTATGGAATGGTTAAAAGTGAATGAAAATGGCCAATTACTCACTCTGAGTTCTCAAAAAGGGTTTCTTCACCCCGGGAAGTTAATTAAATACCATTTGGAGGCATTTAATGTTCGAGCAAAAACAGCTGATTTTCGACAAAAGAGATAACACCCCCCCATTACGTCATGCTTCAGAAATGTGGGAAATGGTCCGTTTTCAAATGTTTTATTTTTGAACGTCAGTTCACATTTGTAGGTGGATCATCAGTGTTAGAGCTACATTTTGCATGTTTAAAGTGATTTTCATGCTTCCAGGGGCCCTAAACACAAGATTTATGGAATGGTTAAAAGTGCATGAAAATGGCCAATTTACTAACTCTGAGTTCTCAAAAAGGGTTTCTTCACCCCGGGAAGTTAATTAAATACCATTTGGAGGCATTTAATGTTCGAGCAAAAACGGCTGATTTTCGACAAAAGAGATAACACCCCCCCATTACGTCATGCTTCAGAAATGTGGAAAATGGTCCGTTTTCAAATGTTTTATTTTTGAACGTCAGTTCACATTTGTAGGTGGATCATCAGTGTTAGAGCTAAAATTAGCATGTTTAAAGTGATTTTCATGCTTCCAGGGGCTCGGGAAGTTAAATAAATACCATTTGGAGGCATTTAATGTTCGAGCAAAAACGGCTGATTTTCGACAAAAGAGATAACACCCCCCCATTACGTCATGCTTCAGAAATGTGGAAAATGGTCCGTTTTCAAATGTTTTATTTTTGAACGTCAGTTCACATTTGTAGGTGGATCATCAGTGTTAGAGCTCAAATTAGCATGTTTAAAGTGTTTTTCATGCTTCCAGGGGCTCGGGAAGTGAATTAAATACTATTTGGAGGCATTTAATGTTCACGCAAAAAAGGCTGATTTTCGACAAAAGAGATAACACCCCCCCATTACGTCATGCTTCAGAAATGTGGAAAATGGTCCGTTTTCAAATGTTTTATTTTTGAACGTCAGTTCACATTTGTAGGTGGATCATCAGTGTTAGAGCTAAAATTAGCATGTTTAAAGTGATTTTCATGCTTCAAGGAGCTCGGGAAGTTAATTAAATACCATTTGGAGGCATTTAATGTTCGAGCAAAAATGGCTGATTTTCGACAAAAGAGATAACACCCCCCCATTACGTCATGCTTCAGAAATGTGGAAAATGGTCAGTTTTCAAATGTTTTATTTTTGAACGTCAGTTCACATTTGTAGGTGGATCATCAGTGTTAGAGCTAACATTGACATGTTTAAAGTGATTTTCATGCTTCCAGGGGCCCTAAACACAAGATTTATGGAATGGTTAAAAGTGCATGAAAATGGCCAATTACTCACTCTGAGTTCTCAAAAAGGGTTTCTTCACCCCGGGAAGTTAATTAAATACCATTTGGAGGCATTTAATGTTCGAGCAAAAACAGCTGATTTTCGACAAAAGAGATAACACCCCCCATTACGTCATGCTTCAGAAATGTGGAAAATGGTCTGTTTTCAAATGTTTTATTTTCGAACGTCAGTTCACATTTGTAGGTGGATCATCAGTGTTAGAGCTAAAATTAGCATGTTTAAAGTGATTTTCATGCTTCCAGGGGCTCGGGAAGTGAATTAAATACTATTTGGAGGCATTTAATGTTTGAGCAAAAACGGCTGATTTTCGACAAAAGAGATAACACCCCCCCATTACGTCATGCTTCACAAATGTGGAAAATGGTCCGTTTTCAAATGTTTTATTTTTGAACGTCAGTTCACATTTGTAGGTGGATCATCAGTGTTAGAGCTAAAATTAGCATGTTTAAAGTGATTTTCATGCTTCCAGGGGCCCTAAACACAAGATTTATGGAATGGTTAAAAGTGCATGAAAATGGCCAATTTACTCACTCTGAGTTCTCAAAAAGGGTTTCTTCACCCCGGGAAGGTAATTAAATACCATTTGGAGGCATTTAATGTTCGAGCAAAAACGGCTGATTTTCGACAAAAGAGATAACACCCCCCATCACGTCATGCTTCAGAAATGTGGAAAATGGTCCATTTTCAAATGTTTTATTTTTGAACGTCAGTTCACATTTGTAGGTGGATCATCAGTGTTAGCGCTAAAATTAGCATGTTTAAAGTGATTTTCATGCTTCCAGGGGCCCTAAACACAAGATTTATGGAATGGTTAAAAGTGCATGAAAATGGCCAATTTACTCACTCTGAGTTCTCAAAAAGGGTTTCTTCACCCCGGGAAGTTAATTAAATACCATTTGGAGGCATTTAATGTTCGAGCAAAAACGGCTTATTTTTCGACAAAAGAGATAACACCCCCCCATTACGTCATGCTTCAGAAATGTGGAAAATGATCCATTTTCAAATGTTTTATTTTTGAACGTCAGTTCACATTTGTAGGTGGATCATCAGTGTTAGAGCTAAAATTAGCATGTTTAAAGTGATTTTCATGCTTCCAGGGGCCCTAAACACAAGATTTATGGAATGGTTAAAAGTGCATGAAAATGGCCAATTTACTCACTCTGAGTTCTCAAAAAGGGTTTCTTCACCCCAGGAAGTTAATTAAATACCATTTGGAGGCATTTATTGTTTGAGCAAAAACGGCTGATTTTCGACAAAAGAGATAACACCCCCCCATTACGTCATGCTTCAGAAATGTGGAAAATGGTCCGTTTTCAAATGTTTTATTTTTGAACGTCAGTTCACATTTGTAGGTGGATCATCAGTGTTAGAGCTAAAATTAGCATGTTTAAAGTGATTATCATGCTTCCAGGGGCTCGGGAAGTTAATTAAATACCATTTGGAGGCATTTAATGTTCGAGCAAATACGGCTGGTTTTCGACAAAAGAGATAACACCCCCCCATTACGTCATGCTTCAGAAATGTGGAAAATGGTCCGTTTTCAAATGTTTTATTTTTGAACGTCAGTTCACATTTGTAGGTGGATCATCAGTGTTAGAGCTAAAATTAGCATGTTTAAAGTGATTATCATGCTTCCAGGGGCTCGGGAAGTTAATTAAATACCATTTGGAGGCATTTAATGTTCGAGCAAATACGGCTGGTTTTCGACAAAAGAGATAACACCCCCCCATTACGTCATGCTTCAGAAATGTGGAAAATGGTCCGTTTTCAAATGTTTTATTTTTGAACGTCAGTTCACATTTGTAGGTGGATCATCAGTGTTAGAGCTAAAATTAGCATGTTTAAAGTGATTTTCATGCTTCCAGGGGCCCTAAACACAAGATTTATGGAATGGTTAAAAGTGCATGAAAATGGCCAATTACTCACTCTGAGTTCTCAAAAAGGGTTTCTTCACCCCGGGAAGTTAATTAAATACCATTTGGAGGCATTTAATGTTCGAGCAAAAACAGCTGATTTTCGACAAAAGAGATAACACCCCCCATTACGTCATGCTTCAGAAATGTGGAAAATGGTCTGTTTTCAAATGTTTTATTTTCGAACGTCAGTTCACATTTGTAGGTGGATCATCAGTGTTAGAGCTAAAATTAGCATGTTTAAAGTGATTTTCATGCTTCCAGGGGCTCGGGAAGTGAATTAAATACTATTTGGAGGCATTTAATGTTTGAGCAAAAACGGCTGATTTTCGACAAAAGAGATAACACCCCCCCATTACGTCATGCTTCACAAATGTGGAAAATGGTCCGTTTTCAAATGTTTTATTTTTGAACGTCAGTTCACATTTGTAGGTGGATCATCAGTGTTAGAGCTAAAATTAGCATGTTTAAAGTGATTTTCATGCTTCCAGGGGCCCTAAACACAAGATTTATGGAATGGTTAAAAGTGCATGAAAATGGCCAATTTACTCACTCTGAGTTCTCAAAAAGGGTTTCTTCACCCCGGGAAGGTAATTAAATACCATTTGGAGGCATTTAATGTTCGAGCAAAAACGGCTGATTTTCGACAAAAGAGATAACACCCCCCATCACGTCATGCTTCAGAAATGTGGAAAATGGTCCATTTTCAAATGTTTTATTTTTGAACGTCAGTTCACATTTGTAGGTGGATCATCAGTGTTAGCGCTAAAATTAGCATGTTTAAAGTGATTTTCATGCTTCCAGGGGCCCTAAACACAAGATTTATGGAATGGTTAAAAGTGAATGAAAATGGCCAATTACTCACTCTGAGTTCTCAAAAAGGGTTTCTTCACCCCGGGAAGTTAATTAAATACCATTTGGAGGCATTTAATGTTCGAGCAAAAACAGCTGATTTTCGACAAAAGAGATAACACCCCCCCATTACGTCATGCTTCAGAAATGTGGGAAATGGTCCGTTTTCAAATGTTTTATTTTTGAACGTCAGTTCACATTTGTAGGTGGATCATCAGTGTTAGAGCTACATTTTGCATGTTTAAAGTGATTTTCATGCTTCCAGGGGCCCTAAACACAAGATTTATGGAATGGTTAAAAGTGCATGAAAATGGCCAATTTACTAACTCTGAGTTCTCAAAAAGGGTTTCTTCACCCCGGGAAGTTAATTAAATACCATTTGGAGGCATTTAATGTTCGAGCAAAAACGGCTGATTTTCGACAAAAGAGATAACCCCCCCCCATTACGTCATGCTTCAGAAATGTGGAAAATGGTCCGTTTTCAAATGTTTTATTTTTGAACGTCAGTTCACATTTGTAGGTGGATCATCAGTGTTAGAGCTAAAATTAGCATGTTTAAAGTGATTTTCATGCTTCCAGGGGCTCGGGAAGTTAAATAAATACCATTTGGAGGCATTTAATGTTCGAGCAAAAACGGCTGATTTTCGACAAAAGAGATAACACCCCCCCATTACGTCATGCTTCAGAAATGTGGAAAATGGTCCGTTTTCAAATGTTTTATTTTTGAACGTCAGTTCACATTTGTAGGTGGATCATCAGTGTTAGAGCTCAAATTAGCATGTTTAAAGTGTTTTTCATGCTTCCAGGGGCTCGGGAAGTGAATTAAATACTATTTGGAGGCATTTAATGTTCACGCAAAAAAGGCTGATTTTCGACAAAAGAGATAACACCCCCCCATTACGTCATGCTTCAGAAATGTGGAAAATGGTCCGTTTTCAAATGTTTTATTTTTGAACGTCAGTTCACATTTGTAGGTGGATCATCAGTGTTAGAGCTAAAATTAGCATGTTTAAAGTGATTTTCATGCTTCAAGGAGCTCGGGAAGTTAATTAAATACCATTTGGAGGCATTTAATGTTCGAGCAAAAATGGCTGATTTTCGACAAAAGAGATAACACCCCCCATTACGTCATGCTTCAGAAATGTGGAAAATGGTCAGTTTTCAAATGTTTTATTTTTGAACGTCAGTTCACATTTGTAGGTGGATCATCAGTGTTAGAGCTAACATTGACATGTTTAAAGTGATTTTCATGCTTCCAGGGGCCCTAAACACAAGATTTATGGAATGGTTAAAAGTGCATGAAAATGGCCAATTTACTCACTCTGAGTTCTCAAAAAGGGTTTCTTCACCCCGGGAAGTTAATTAAATACCATTTGGAGGCATTTAATGTTCGAGCAAAAACAGCTGATTTTCGACAAAAGAGATAACACCCCCCCATTACGTCATGCTTCAGAAATGTGGAAAATGGTCCGTTTTCAAATGTTTTATTTTTGAACGTCAGTTCACATTTGTAGGTGGATCATCAGTGTGAGAGCTAAAATTAGCATGTTTAAAGTGATTTTCATGCTTCCAGGGGCTCGGGAAGTTAATTAAATACCATTTGGAGGCATTTAATGTTCGAGCAAAAACGGCTGATTTTCGACAAAAGAGATAACACCCCCCATTACGTCATGCTTCAGAAATGTGAAAAATGGTCCGTTTTCAAATGTTTTATTTTTGAAAGTCAGTTCACATTTGTAGGTGGATCATCAGTGTTAGAGCTAAAATTAGCGTGTTTAAAGTGATTTTCATGCTTCCAGGGGCCCTAAACACAAGATTTATGGAATGGTTAAAAGTGCTTGAAAATGGCCAATTTACTCACTCTGAGTTCTCAAAAAGGGTTTCTTCACCCCGGGAAGTTAATTAAATACCATTTGGAGGCATTTAATGTTCGAGCAAAAACGGCTGAGTTTCTACAAAAGAGATAACACCCCCCCATTACGTCATGCTTCAGAAATGTGGAAAATGGTCCGTTTTCAAATGTTTTATTTTTGAACGTCAGTTCACATTTGTAGGTGGATCATCAGTGTTAGAGCTAAAATTAGCATGTTTAAAGTGATTTTCATGCTTCCAGGGGCTCGGGAAGTTAATTAAATACCATTTGGAGGCATTTAATGTTCGAGCAAAAACGGCTGATTTTCGACAAAAGAGATAACACCCCCCCATTACGTCATGCTTCAGAAATGTGGAAAATGGTCCGTTTTCAAATGTTTTATTTTTGAACGTCAGTTCACATTTGTAGGTGGATCATCAGTGTTAGAGCTAAAATTAGCATGTTTAAAGTGATTTTCATGCTTCCAGGGGCCCTAAACACAAGATTTATGCAATGGTTAAAAGTGCATGAAAATGGCCAATTTACTCACTCTGAGTTCTCAAAAAGGGTTTCTTCACCCCGGGAAGTTAATTAAATACCATTTGGAGGCATTTAATGTTCGAGCAAAAACGGCTGATTTTCGACAAAAGAGATAACACCCCCCCATTACGTGATGCTTCAGAAATGTGGAAAATGGTCAGTTTTCAAATGTTTTATTTTTGAACGTCAGTTCACATTTGTAGGTGGATCATCAGTGTTAGAGCTAAAATTAGCATGTTTAAAGTGATTTTCATGCTTCCAGGGGCTCGGGAAGTTAAATGAATACCATTTGGAGGCATTTAATGTTCGAGCAAAAACGGCTGATTTTTGACAAAAGAGATAACACCCCCCCATTATGTCATGCTTCAGAAATGTGGAAAATGGTCCGTTTTCAAATGTTTTATTTCTGAACGTCAGTTCACATTTGTAGGTGGATCATCAGTGTTAGAGCTCAAATTAGCATGTTTAAAGTGATTTTCATGCTTCCAGGGGCCCTAAACACAAGATTTATGGAATGGTTAAAAGTGCATGAAAATGGCCAATTTACTCACTCTGAGTTCTCAAAAAGGGTTTCTTCACCCCGGGAAGTTAAGTAAATACCATTTGGAGGCATTTAATGTTCGAGCAAAAACGGCTGATTTTCGACAAAAGAGATAACACCCCCCCATTACGTCATGCTTCAGAAATGTGGAAAATGGTCCGTTTTCAAATGTTTTATTTTTGAACGTCAGTTCACATTTGTAGGTGGATCATCAGTGTTAGAGCTAAAATTAGCATGTTTAAAGTGATTTTCATGCTTCCAGGGGCCCTAAACACAAGATTTATGGAATGGTTAAAAGTGCATGAAAATGGCCAATTTACTAACTCTGAGTTCTCAAAAAGGGTTTCTTCACCCCGGGAAGTTAATTAAATACCATTTGGAGGCATTTAATGTTCGAGCAAAAACGGCTGATTTTCGACAAAAGAGATAACACCCCCCCATTACGTCATGCTTCAGAAATGTGGAAAATGGTCCGTTTTCAAATGTTTTATTTTTGAACGTCAGTTCACATTTGTAGGTGGATCATCAGTGTTAGAGCTAAAATTAGCATGTTTAAAGTGATTTTCATGCTTCCAGGGGCTCGGGAAGTTAAATAAATACCATTTGGAGGCATTTAATGTTCGAGCAAAAACGGCTGATTTTCGACAAAAGAGATAACACCCCCCCATTACGTCATGCTTCAGAAATGTGGAAAATGGTCCGTTTTCAAATGTTTTATTTTTGAACGTCAGTTCACATTTGTAGGTGGATCATCAGTGTTAGAGCTCAAATTAGCATGTTTAAAGTGATTTTCATGCTTCCAGGGGCTCGGGAAGTGAATTAAATACTATTTGGAGGCATTTAATGTTCAAGCAAAAAAGGCTGATTTTCGCCAAAAGAGATAACACCCCCCCATTACGTCATGCTTCAGAAATGTGGAAAATGGTTCGTTTTCAAATGTTTTATTTTTGAACGTCAGTTCACATTTGTAGGTGGATCATCAGTGTTAGAGCTAAATTTAGCATGTTTAAAGTGATTTTCATGCTTCAAGGAGCTCGGGAAGTTAATTAAATACCATTTGGAGGCATTTAATGTTCGAGCAAAAATGGCTGATTTTCGACAAAAGAGATAACACCCCCCATTACGTCATGCTTCAGAAATGTGGAAAATGGTCAGTTTTCAAATGTTTTATTTTTGAACGTCAGTTCACATTTGTAGGTGGATCATCAGTGTTAGAGCTAACATTGGCATGTTTAAAGTGATTTTCATGCTTCCAGGGGCCCTAAACACAAGATTTATGGAATGGTTAAAAGTGCATGAAAATGGCCAATTTACTCACTCTGAGTTCTCAAAAAGGGTTTCTTCACCCCGGGAAGTTAATTAAATACCATTTGGAGGCATTTAATGTTCGAGCAAAAACGGCTGATTTTCGACAAAAGAGATAACACCCCCCCATTACGTCTTGCTTCAGAAATGTGGAAAATGGTCCGTTTTCAAATGTTTTATTTTTGAACGTCAGTTCACATTTGTAGGTGGATCATCAGTGTGAGAGCTAAAATTAGCATGTTTAAAGTGATTTTCATGCTTCCAGGGGCTCGGGAAGTTAATTAAATACCATTTGGAGGCATTTAATGTTCGAGCAAAAACGGCTGATTTTCAACAAAAGAGATAACACCCCCCCATTACGTCATGCTTCAGAAATGTGAAAAATGGTCCGTTTTCAAATGTTTTATTTTTGAACGTCAGTTCACATTTGTAGGTGGATCATCAGTGTTAGAGCTAAAATTAGCATGTTTAAAGTGATTTTCATGCTTCCAGGGGCCCTAAACACAAGATTTATGGAATGGTTAAAAGTGCATGAAAATGGCCAATTTACTCACTCTGAGTTCTCAAAAAGGGTTTCTTCACCCCAGGAAGTTAATTAAATACCATTTGGAGGCATTTAATGTTCGAGCAAAAACGGCTGATTTTCGACAAAAGAGATAACACCCCCCCCATTACGTCATGCTTCACAAATGTGGAAAATGGTCCGTTTTCAAATGTTTTATTTTTGAACGTCAGTTCACATTTGTAGGTGGATCATCAGTGTTAGAGCTAAAATTAGCATGTTTAAAGTGATTTTCATGCTTCCAGGGGCCCTAAACACAAGATTTATGGAATGGTTAAAAGTGCATGAAAATGGCCAATTTACTCACTCTGAGTTCTCAAAAAGGGTTTCTTCACCCCGGGAAGTTAATTAAATACCATTTGGAGGCATTTAATGTTCGAGCAAAAACGGCTGATTTTCGACAAAAGAGATAACACCCCCCCATTACGTCATGCTTCAGAAATGTGGAAAATGGTCCGTTTTCAAATGTTTTATTTTTGAACGTCAGTTCACATTTGTAGGTGGATCATCAGTGTTAGAGCTAAAATTAGTATGTTTAAAGTGATTTTTATGCTTCCAGGGGCTCGGGAACTTAAATAAATACCATTTGGAGGCATTTAATGTTCGAGCAAAAACGGCTGATTTTCGACAAAAGAGATAACATCCCCCCATTACGTCATGCTTCAGAAATGTGGAAAATGGTCCGTTTTCAAATGTTTTATTTTTGAACGTCAGTTCACATTTGTAGGTGAATCATCAGTGTTAGAGCTAAAATTAGCATGTTTAAAGTGATTTTCATGCTTCCAGGGGCTCGGGAAGTTAAATAAATACCATTTGGAGGCATTTAATGTTCGAGCAAAAACGGCTGATTTTCGACAAAAGAGATAACACCCCCCCATTACGTCATGCTTCAGAAATGTGGAAAATGGTCCGTTTTCAAATGTTTTATTTTTGAACGTCAGTTCACATTTGTAGGTGGATCATCAGTGTTAGAGCTCAAATTAGCATGTTTAAAGTGATTTTCATGCTTCCAGGGGCTCGGGAAGTGAATTAAATACTATTTGGAGGCATTTAATGTTCAAGCAAAAACGGCTGATTTTCGACAAAAGAGATAACACCCCCCCATTACGTCATGCTTCAGAAATGTGGAAAATGGTCCGTTTTCAAATGTTTTATTTTTGAACGTCAGTTCACATTTGTAGGTGGATCATCAGTGTTAAAGCTAAAATTAGCATGTTTAAAGTGATTTTCATGCTTCCAGGAGCTCGGGAAGTTAATTAAATACCATTTGGAGGCATTTAATGTTCGAGCAAAAATGGCTGATTTTCGACAAAAGAGATAACACCCCCCCATTACGTCATGCTTCAGAAATGTGGAAAATGGTCCGTTTTCAAATGTTTTATTTTTGAACGTCAGTTCACATTTGTAGGTGGATCATCAGTGTTAGAGCTAACATTGGCATGTTTAAAGTGATTTTCATGCTTCCAGGGGCCCTAAACACAAGATTTATGGAATGGTTAAAAGTGCATGAAAATGGCCAATTTACTCACTCTGAGTTCTCAAAAAGGGTTTCTTCACCCCGGGAAGTTAATTAAATACCATTTGGAGGCATTTAATGTTCGAGCAAAAACGGCTTATTTTTCGACAAAAGAGATAACACCCCCCCATTACGTCATGCTTCAGAAATGTGGAAAATGATCCATTTTCAAATGTTTTATTTTTGAACGTCAGTTCACATTTGTAGGTGGATCATCAGTGTGAGAGCTAAAATTAGCATGTTTAAAGTGATTTTCATGCTTCCAAGGGCTCGGGAAGTTAATTAAATACCATTTGGAGGCATTTAATGTTCGAGCAAAAACGGCTGATTTTCGACAAAATAGATAACACCCCCCCATTACGTCATGCTTCAGAAATGTGGAAAATGGTCCGTTTTCAAATGTTTTATTTTTGAACGTCAGTTCACATTTGTAGGTGGATCATCAGTGTTAGAGCTAACATTGGCATGTTTAAAGTGATTTTCATGCTTCCAGGGGCCCTAAACACAAGATTTATGGAATGGTTAAAAGTGCATGAAAATGGCCAATTTACTCACTCTGAGTTCTCAAAAAGGGTTTCTTCACCCCGGGAAGTTAATTAAATACCATTTGGAGGCATTTAATGTTCGAGCAAAAACGGCTTATTTTTCGACAAAAGAGATAACACCCCCCCATTACGTCATGCTTCAGAAATGTGGAAAATGATCCATTTTCAAATGTTTTATTTTTGAACGTCAGTTCACATTTGTAGGTGGATCATCAGTGTGAGAGCTAAAATTAGCATGTTTAAAGTGATTTTCATGCTTCCAAGGGCTCGGGAAGTTAATTAAATACCATTTGGAGGCATTTAATGTTCGAGCAAAAACGGCTGATTTTCGACAAAAGAGATAACACCCCCCCATTACGTCATGCTTCAGAAATGTGGAAAATGGTCCGTTTTCAAATGTTTTATTTTTGAACGTCAGTTCACATTTGTAGGTGGATCATCAGTGTTAGAGCTAAAATTAGCATGTTTAAAGTGATTATCATGCTTCCAGGGGCTCGGGAAGTTAATTAAATACCATTTGGAGGCATTTAATGTTCGAGCAAATACGGCTGGTTTTCGACAAAAGAGATAACACCCCCCCATTACGTCATGCTTCAGAAATGTGGAAAATGGTCCGTTTTCAAATGTTTTATTTTTGAACGTCAGTTCACATTTGTAGGTGGATCATCAGTGTTAGAGCTAAAATTAGCATGTTTAAAGTGATTTTCATGCTTCCAGGGGCCCTAAACACAAGATTTATGGAATGGTTAAAAGTGCATGAAAATGGCCAATTACTCACTCTGAGTTCTCAAAAAGGGTTTCTTCACCCCGGGAAGTTAATTAAATACCATTTGGAGGCATTTAATGTTCGAGCAAAAACAGATGATTTTCGACAAAAGAGATAACACCCCCCCATTACGTCATGCTTCAGAAATGTGGAAAATGGTCTGTTTTCAAATGTTTTATTTTTGAACGTCAGTTCACATTTGTAGGTGGATCATCAGTGTTAGAGCTAAAATTAGCATGTTTAAAGTGATTTTCATGCTTCCAGGGGCTCGGGAAGTGAATTAAATACTATTTGGAGGCATTTAATGTTTGAGCAAAAACGGCTGATTTTCGACAAAAGAGATAACACCCCCCCATTACGTCATGCTTCACAAATGTGGAAAATGGTCCGTTTTCAAATGTTTTATTTTTGAACGTCAGTTCACATTTGTAGGTGGATCATCAGTGTTAGAGCTAAAATTAGCATGTTTAAAGTGATTTTCATGCTTCCAGGGGCCCTAAACACAAGATTTATGGAATGGTTAAAAGTGCATGAAAATGGCCAATTTACTCACTCTGAGTTCTCAAAAAGGGTTTCTTCACCCCGGGAAGGTAATTAAATACCATTTGGAGGCATTTAATGTTCGAGCAAAAACGGCTGATTTTCGACAAAAGAGATAACACCCCCCCATTACGTCATGCTTCAGAAATGTGGAAAATGGTCAGTTTTCAAATGTTTTATTTTTGAACGTCAGTTCACATTTGTAGGTGGATCATCAGTGTTAGAGCTAAAATTAGCATGTTTAAAGTGAATTTCATGCATCCAGGGGCCCTAAACACAAGATTTATGGAATGGTTAAAAGTGCATGAAAATGGCCAATTTACTCACTCTGAGTTCTCAAAAAGGGTTTCTTCACCCCGGGAAGTTAATTAAATACCATTTGGAGGCATTTAATGTTCGAGCAAAAACGGCTGATTTTCGACAAAAGAGATAACACCCCCCCATCACGTCATGCTTCAGAAATGTGGAAAATGGTCAATTTTCAAATGTTTTATTTTTGAACGTCAGTTCATATTTGTAGGTGGATCATCAGTGTTAACGCTAAAATTAGCATGTTTAAAGTGATTTTCATGCTTCCAGGGGCCCTAAACACAAGATTTATGGAATGGTTAAAAGTGAATGAAAATGGCCAATTACTCACTCTGAGTTCTCAAAAAGGGTTTCTTCACCCCGGGAAGTTAATTAAATACCATTTGGAGGCATTTAATGTTCGAGCAAAAACAGCTGATTTTCGACAAAAGAGATAACACCCCCCCATTACGTCATGCTTCAGAAATGTGGGAAATGGTCCGTTTTCAAATGTTTTATTTTTGAACGTCAGTTCACATTTGTAGGTGGATCATCAGTGTTAGAGCTAAAATTAGCATGTTTAAAGTGATTTTCATGCTTCCAGGGGCTCGGGAAGTTAATTAAATACTATTTGGAGGCATTTAATGTTTGAGCAAAAACGGCTGATTTTCGACAAAAGAGATAACACCCCCCCATTACGTCATGCTTCAGAAATGTGGAAAATGGTCCGTTTTCAAATGTTTTATTTTTGAAAGTCAGTTCACATTTGTAGGTGGATCATCAGTGTTAGAGCTAAAATTAGCATGTTTAAAGTGATTTTCATGCTTCCAGGGGCTCGGGAAGTTAAATAAATACCATTTGGAGGCATTTAATGTTCGAGCAAAAACGGCTGATTTTCGACAAAAGAGATAACACCCCCCTATTACGTCATGCTTCAGAAATGTGGAAAATGGTCCGTTTTCAAATGTTTTATTTTTGAACGTCAGTTCACATTTGTAGGTGGATCATCAGTGTTAGAGCTCAAATTAGCATGTTTAAAGTGATTTTCATGCTTCCAGGGGCTCGGGAAGTGAATTAAATACTATTTGGAGGCATTTAATGTTCAAGCAAAAACGGCTGATTTTCGACAAAAGAGATAACACCCCCCCATTACGTCATGCTTCAGAAATGTGGAAAATGGTCCGTTTTCAAATGTTTTATTTTTGAACGTCAGTTCACATTTGTAGGTGGATCATCAGTGTTAGAGCTAAAATTAGCATGTTTAAAGTGATTTTCATGCTTCCAGGGGCTCGGGAAGTTAATTAAATACCATTTGGAGGCATTTAATGTTCGAGCAAAAATGGCTGATTTTCGACAAAAGAGATAACACCCCCCCATTACGTCATGCTTCAGAAATGTGGAAAATGGTCCGTTTTCAAAGGTTTTATTTTTGAACGTCAGTTCACATTTGTAGGTGGATCATCAGTGTTAGAGCTAACATTGGCATGTTTAAAGTGATTTTCATGCTTCCAGGGGCCCTAAACACAAGATTTATGGAATGGTTAAAAGTGCATGAAAATGGCCAATTTACTCACTCTGAGTTCTCAAAAAGGGTTTCTTCACCCCGGGAAGTTAATTAAATACCATTTGGAGGCATTTAATGTTCGAGCAAAAACGGCTTATTTTTCGACAAAAGAGATAACACCCCCCCATTACGTCATGCTTCAGAAATGTGGAAAATGATCCATTTTCAAATGTTTTATTTTTGAACCTCAGTTCACATTTGTAGGTGGATCATCAGTGTTAGAGCTAAAATTAGCATGTTTAAAGTGATTTTCATGCTTCCAGGGGCCCTAAACACAAGATTTATGGAATGGTTAAAAGTGCATGAAAATGGCCAATTTACTCACTCTGAGTTCTCAAAAAGGGTTTCTTCACCCCAGGAAGTTAATTAAATACCATTTGGAGGCATTTATTGTTCGAGCAAAAACGGCTGATTTTCGACAAAAGAGATAACACCCCCCCATTACGTCATGCTTCAGAAATGTGGAAAATGGTCCGTTTTCAAATGTTTTATTTTTGAACGTCAGTTCACATTTGTAGGTGGATCATCAGTGTTAGAGCTAAAATTAGCATGTTTAAAGTGATTATCATGCTTCCAGGGGCTCGGGAAGTTAATTAAATACCATTTGGAGGCATTTAATGTTCGAGCAAATACGGCTGGTTTTCGACAAAAGAGATAACACCCCCCCATTACGTCATGCTTCAGAAATGTGGAAAATGGTCCGTTTTCAAATGTTTTATTTTTGAACGTCAGTTCACATTTGTAGGTGGATCATCAGTGTTAGAGCTAAAATTAGCATGTTTAAAGTGATTATCATGCTTCCAGGGGCTCGGGAAGTTAATTAAATACCATTTGGAGGCATTTAATGTTCGAGCAAATACGGCTGGTTTTTGACAAAAGAGATAACACCCCCCCATTACGTCATGCTTCAGAAATGTGGAAAATGGTCCGTTTTCAAATGTTTTATTTTTGAACGTCAGTTCACATTTGTAGGTGGATCATCAGTGTTAGAGCTAAAATTAGCATGTTTAAAGTGATTTTCATGCTTCCAGGGGCCCTAAACACAAGATTTTTGGAATGGTTAAAAGTGCATGAAAATGGCCAATTACTCACTCTGAGTTCTCAAAAAGGGTTTCTTCACCCCGGGAAGTTAATTAAATACCATTTGGAGGCATTTAATGTTCGAGCAAAAACAGCTGATTTTCGACAAAAGAGATAACACCCCCCCATTACGTCATGCTTCAGAAATGTGGAAAATGGTCTGTTTTCAAATGTTTTATTTTTGAACGTCAGTTCACATTTGTAGGTGGATCATCAGTGTTAGAGCTAAAATTAGCATGTTTAAAGTGATTTTCATGCTTCCAGGGGCTCGGGAAGTGAATTAAATACTATTTGGAGGCATTTAATGTTTGAGCAAAAACGGCTGATTTTCGACAAAAGAGATAACACCCCCCCATTACGTCATGCTTCACAAATGTGGAAAATGGTCCGTTTTCAAATGTTTTATTTTTGAACGTCAGTTCACATTTGTAGGTGGATCATCAGTGTTAGAGCTAAAATTAGCATGTTTAAAGTGATTTTCATGCTTCCAGGGGCCCTAAACACAAGATTTATGGAATGGTTAAAAGTGCATGAAAATGGCCAATTTACTCACTCTGAGTTCTCAAAAAGGGTTTCTTCACCCCGGGAAGGTAATTAAATACCATTTGGAGGCATTTAATGTTCGAGCAAAAACGGCTGATTTTCGACAAAAGAGATAACACCCCCCCATTACGTCATGCTTCAGAAATGTGGAAAATGGTCCATTTTCAAATGTTTTATTTTTGAACGTCAGTTCACATTTGTAGGTGGATCATCAGTGTTAGCGCTAAAATTAGCATGTTTAAAGTGATTTTCATGCTTCCAGGGGCCCTAAACACAAGATTTATGGAATGGTTAAAAGTGAATGAAAATGGCCAATTACTCACTCTGAGTTCTCAAAAAGGGTTTCTTCACCCCGGGAAGTTAATTAAATACCATTTGGAGGCATTTAATGTTCGAGCAAAAACAGCTGATTTTCGACAAAAGAGATAACACCCCCCCATTACGTCATGCTTCAGAAATGTGGGAAATGGTCCGTTTTCAAATGTTTTATTTTTGAACGTCAGTTCACATTTGTAGGTGGATCATCAGTGTTAGAGCTAAATTTAGCATGTTTAAAGTGATTTTCATGCTTCCAGGGGCCCTAAACACAAGATTTATGGAATGGTTAAAAGTGCATGAAAATGGCCAATTTACTAACTCTGAGTTCTCAAAAAGGGTTTCTTCACCCCGGGAAGTTAATTAAATACCATTTGGAGGCATTTAATGTTCGAGCAAAAACGGCTGATTTTCGACAAAAGAGATAACACCCCCCATTACGTCATGCTTCAGAAATGTGGAAAATGGTCCGTTTTCAAATGTTTTATTTTTGAACGTCAGTTCACATTTGTAGGTGGATCATCAGTGTTAGAGCTAAAATTAGCATGTTTAAAGTGATTTTCATGCTTCCAGGGGCTCGGGAAGTTAAATAAATACCATTTGGAGGCATTTAATGTTCGAGCAAAAACGGCTGATTTTCGACAAAAGAGATAACACCCCCCCATTACGTCATGCTTCAGAAATGTGGAAAATGGTCCGTTTTCAAATGTTTTATTTTTGAACGTCAGTTCACATTTGTAGGTGGATCATCAGTGTTAGAGCTCAAATTAGCATGTTTAAAGTGATTTTCATGCTTCCAGGGGCTCGGGAAGTGAATTAAATACTATTTGGAGGCATTTAATGTTCAAGCAAAAAAGGCTGATTTTCGACAAAAGAGATAACACCCCCCCATTACGTCATGCTTCAGAAATGTGGAAAATGGTCCGTTTTCAAATGTTTTATTTTTGAACGTCAGTTCACATTTGTAGGTGGATCATCAGTGTTAGAGCTAAAATTAGCATGTTTAAAGTGATTTTCATGCTTCAAGGAGCTCGGGAAGTTAATTAAATACCATTTGGAGGCATTTAATGTTCGAGCAAAAATGGCTGATTTTCGACAAAAGAGATAACACCCCCCCATTACGTCATGCTTCAGAAATGTGGAAAATGGTCAGTTTTCAAATGTTTTATTTTTGAACGTCAGTTCACATTTGTAGGTGGATCATCAGTGTTAGAGCTAACATTGACATGTTTAAAGTGATTTTCATGCTTCCAGGGGCCCTAAACACAAGATTTATGGAATGGTTAAAAGTGCATGAAAATGGCCAATTTACTCACTCTGAGTTCTCAAAAAGGGTTTCTTCACCCCGGGAAGTTAATTAAATACCATTTGGAGGCATTTAATGTTCGAGCAAAAACGGCTAATTTTCGACAAAAGAGATAACACCCCCCCATTACGTCATGCTTCAGAAATGTGGAAAATGGTCCGTTTTCAAATGTTTTATTTTTGAACGTCAGTTCACATTTGTAGGTGGATCATCAGTGTGAGAGCTAAAATTAGCATGTTTAAAGTGATTTTCATGCTTCCAGGGGCTCGGGAAGTTAATTAAATACCATTTGGAGGCATTTAATGTTCGAGCAAAAACGGCTGATTTTCGACAAAAGAGATAACACCCCCCCATTACGTCATGCTTCAGAAATGTGAAAAATGGTCCGTTTTCAAATGTTTTTTTTTTGAACGTCAGTTCACATTTGTAGGTGGATCATCAGTGTTAGAGCTAAAATTAGCATGTTTAAAGTGATTTTCATGCTTCCAGGGGCCCTAAACACAAGATTTATGGAATGGTTAAAAGTGCATGAAAATGGCCAATTTACTCACTCTGAGTTCTCAAAAAGGGTTTCTTCACCCCAGGAAGTTAATTAAATACCATTTGGAGGCATTTAATGTTCGAGCAAAAACGGCTGATTTTCGACAAAAGAGATAACACCCCCCCCATTACGTCATGCTTCACAAATGTGGAAAATGGTCCGTTTTCAAATGTTTTATTTTTGAACGTCAGTTCACATTTGTAGGTGGATCATCAGTGTTAGAGCTAAAATTAGCATGTTTAAAGTGATTTTCATGCATCCAGGGGCCCTAAACACAAGATTTATGGAATGGTTAAAAGTGCATGAAAATGGCCAATTTACTCACTCTGAGTTCTCAAAAAGGGTTTCTTCACCCCGGGAAGTTAATTAAATACCATTTGGAGGCATTTAATGTTCGAGCAAAAACGGCTGATTTTCGACAAAAGAGATAACACCCCCCCATCACGTCATGCTTCAGAAATGTGGAAAATGGTCCGTTTTCAAATGTTTTATTTTTGAACGTCAGTTCACATTTGTAGGTGGATCATCAGTGTTAGAGCTAAAATTAGCATGTTTAAAGTGATTTTCATGCTTCAAGGAGCTCGGGAAGTTAATTAAATACCATTTGGAGGCATTTAATGTTCGAGCAAAAATGGCTGATTTTCGACAAAAGAGATAACACCCCCCATTACGTCATGCTTCAGAAATGTGGAAAATGGTCAGTTTTCAAATGTTTTATTTTTGAACGTCAGTTCACATTTGTAGGTGGATCATCAGTGTTAGAGCTAACATTGACATGTTTAAAGTGATTTTCATGCTTCCAGGGGCCCTAAACACAAGATTTATGGAATGGTTAAAAGTGCATGAAAATGGCCAATTTACTCACTCTGAGTTCTCAAAAAGGGTTTCTTCACCCCGGGAAGTTAATTAAATACCATTTGGAGGCATTTAATGTTCGAGCAAAAACAGCTGATTTTCGACAAAAGAGATAACACCCCCCCATTACGTCATGCTTCAGAAATGTGGAAAATGGTCCGTTTTCAAATGTTTTATTTTTGAACGTCAGTTCACATTTGTAGGTGGATCATCAGTGTGAGAGCTAAAATTAGCATGTTTAAAGTGATTTTCATGCTTCCAGGGGCTCGGGAAGTTAATTAAATACCATTTGGAGGCATTTAATGTTCGAGCAAAAACGGCTGATTTTCGACAAAAGAGATAACACCCCCCCATTACGTCATGCTTCAGAAATGTGAAAAATGGTCCGTTTTCAAATGTTTTATTTTTGAAAGTCAGTTCACATTTGTAGGTGGATCATCAGTGTTAGAGCTAAAATTAGCGTGTTTAAAGTGATTTTCATGCTTCCAGGGGCCCTAAACACAAGATTTATGGAATGGTTAAAAGTGCTTGAAAATGGCCAATTTACTCACTCTGAGTTCTCAAAAAGGGTTTCTTCACCCCGGGAAGTTAATTAAATACCATTTGGAGGCATTTAATGTTCGAGCAAAAACGGCTGAGTTTCTACAAAAGAGATAACACCCCCCCATTACGTCATGCTTCAGAAATGTGGAAAATGGTCCGTTTTCAAATGTTTTATTTTTGAACGTCAGTTCACATTTGTAGGTGGATCATCAGTGTTAGAGCTAAAATTAGCATGTTTAAAGTGATTTTCATGCTTCCAGGGGCTCGGGAAGTTAATTAAATACCATTTGGAGGCATTTAATGTTCGAGCAAAAACGGCTGATTTTCGACAAAAGAGATAACACCCCCCCATTACGTCATGCTTCAGAAATGTGGAAAATGGTCCGTTTTCAAATGTTTTATTTTTGAACGTCAGTTCACATTTGTAGGTGGATCATCAGTGTTAGAGCTAAAATTAGCATGTTTAAAGTGATTTTCATGCTTCCAGGGGCCCTAAACACAAGATTTATGCAATGGTTAAAAGTGCATGAAAATGGCCAATTTACTCACTCTGAGTTCTCAAAAAGGGTTTCTTCACCCCGGGAAGTTAATTAAATACCATTTGGAGGCATTTAATGTTCGAGCAAAAACGGCTGATTTTCGACAAAAGAGATAACACCCCCCCATTACGTGATGCTTCAGAAATGTGGAAAATGGTCAGTTTTCAAATGTTTTATTTTTGAACGTCAGTTCACATTTGTAGGTGGATCATCAGTGTTAGAGCTAAAATTAGCATGTTTAAAGTGATTTTCATGCTTCCAGGGGCTCGGGAAGTTAAATGAATACCATTTGGAGGCATTTAATGTTCGAGCAAAAACGGCTGATTTTTGACAAAAGAGATAACACCCCCCCATTATGTCATGCTTCAGAAATGTGGAAAATGGTCCGTTTTCAAATGTTTTATTTCTGAACGTCAGTTCACATTTGTAGGTGGATCATCAGTGTTAGAGCTCAAATTAGCATGTTTAAAGTGATTTTCATGCTTCCAGGGGCCCTAAACACAAGATTTATGGAATGGTTAAAAGTGCATGAAAATGGCCAATTTACTCACTCTGAGTTCTCAAAAAGGGTTTCTTCACCCCGGGAAGTTAAGTAAATACCATTTGGAGGCATTTAATGTTCGAGCAAAAACGGCTGATTTTCGACAAAAGAGATAACACCCCCCCATTACGTCATGCTTCAGAAATGTGGAAAATGGTCCGTTTTCAAATGTTTTATTTTTGAACGTCAGTTCACATTTGTAGGTGGATCATCAGTGTTAGAGCTAAAATTAGCATGTTTAAAGTGATTTTCATGCTTCCAGGGGCCCTAAACACAAGATTTATGGAATGGTTAAAAGTGCATGAAAATGGCCAATTTACTAACTCTGAGTTCTCAAAAAGGGTTTCTTCACCCCGGGAAGTTAATTAAATACCATTTGGAGGCATTTAATGTTCGAGCAAAAACGGCTGATTTTCGACAAAAGAGATAACACCCCCCCATTACGTCATGCTTCAGAAATGTGGAAAATGGTCCGTTTTCAAATGTTTTATTTTTGAACGTCAGTTCACATTTGTAGGTGGATCATCAGTGTTAGAGCTAAAATTAGCATGTTTAAAGTGATTTTCATGCTTCCAGGGGCTCGGGAAGTTAAATAAATACCATTTGGAGGCATTTAATGTTCGAGCAAAAACGGCTGATTTTCGACAAAAGAGATAACACCCCCCCATTACGTCATGCTTCAGAAATGTGGAAAATGGTCCGTTTTCAAATGTTTTATTTTTGAACGTCAGTTCACATTTGTAGGTGGATCATCAGTGTTAGAGCTCAAATTAGCATGTTTAAAGTGATTTTCATGCTTCCAGGGGCTCGGGAAGTGAATTAAATACTATTTGGAGGCATTTAATGTTCAAGCAAAAAAGGCTGATTTTCGCCAAAAGAGATAACACCCCCCCATTACGTCATGCTTCAGAAATGTGGAAAATGGTTCGTTTTCAAATGTTTTATTTTTGAACGTCAGTTCACATTTGTAGGTGGATCATCAGTGTTAGAGCTAAATTTAGCATGTTTAAAGTGATTTTCATGCTTCAAGGAGCTCGGGAAGTTAATTAAATACCATTTGGAGGCATTTAATGTTCGAGCAAAAATGGCTGATTTTCGACAAAAGAGATAACACCCCCCATTACGTCATGCTTCAGAAATGTGGAAAATGGTCAGTTTTCAAATGTTTTATTTTTGAACGTCAGTTCACATTTGTAGGTGGATCATCAGTGTTAGAGCTAACATTGGCATGTTTAAAGTGATTTTCATGCTTCCAGGGGCCCTAAACACAAGATTTATGGAATGGTTAAAAGTGCATGAAAATGGCCAATTTACTCACTCTGAGTTCTCAAAAAGGGTTTCTTCACCCCGGGAAGTTAATTAAATACCATTTGGAGGCATTTAATGTTCGAGCAAAAACGGCTGATTTTCGACAAAAGAGATAACACCCCCCCATTACGTCATGCTTCAGAAATGTGGAAAATGGTCCGTTTTCAAATGTTTTATTTTTGAACGTCAGTTCACATTTGTAGGTGGATCATCAGTGTGAGAGCTAAAATTAGCATGTTTAAAGTGATTTTCATGCTTCCAGGGGCTCGGGAAGTTAATTAAATACCATTTGGAGGCATTTAATGTTCGAGCAAAAACGGCTGATTTTCAACAAAAGAGATAACACCCCCCCATTACGTCATGCTTCAGAAATGTGAAAAATGGTCCGTTTTCAAATGTTTTATTTTTGAACGTCAGTTCACATTTGTAGGTGGATCATCAGTGTTAGAGCTAAAATTAGCATGTTTAAAGTGATTTTCATGCTTCCAGGGGCCCTAAACACAAGATTTATGGAATGGTTAAAAGTGCATGAAAATGGCCAATTTACTCACTCTGAGTTCTCAAAAAGGGTTTCTTCACCCCAGGAAGTTAATTAAATACCATTTGGAGGCATTTAATGTTCGAGCAAAAACGGCTGATTTTCGACAAAAGAGATAACACCCCCCCCATTACGTCATGCTTCACAAATGTGGAAAATGGTCCGTTTTCAAATGTTTTATTTTTGAACGTCAGTTCACATTTGTAGGTGGATCATCAGTGTTAGAGCTAAAATTAGCATGTTTAAAGTGATTTTCATGCTTCCAGGGGCCCTAAACACAAGATTTATGGAATGGTTAAAAGTGCATGAAAATGGCCAATTTACTCACTCTGAGTTCTCAAAAAGGGTTTCTTCACCCCGGGAAGTTAATTAAATACCATTTGGAGGCATTTAATGTTCGAGCAAAAACGGCTGATTTTCGACAAAAGAGATAACACCCCCCCATTACGTCATGCTTCAGAAATGTGGAAAATGGTCCGTTTTCAAATGTTTTATTTTTGAACGTCAGTTCACATTTGTAGGTGGATCATCAGTGTTAGAGCTAAAATTAGTATGTTTAAAGTGATTTTTATGCTTCCAGGGGCTCGGGAACTTAAATAAATACCATTTGGAGGCATTTAATGTTCGAGCAAAAACGGCTGATTTTCGACAAAAGAGATAACATCCCCCCATTACGTCATGCTTCAGAAATGTGGAAAATGGTCCGTTTTCAAATGTTTTATTTTTGAACGTCAGTTCACATTTGTAGGTGAATCATCAGTGTTAGAGCTAAAATTAGCATGTTTAAAGTGATTTTCATGCTTCCAGGGGCTCGGGAAGTTAAATAAATACCATTTGGAGGCATTTAATGTTCGAGCAAAAACGGCTGATTTTCGACAAAAGAGATAACACCCCCCCATTACGTCATGCTTCAGAAATGTGGAAAATGGTCCGTTTTCAAATGTTTTATTTTTGAACGTCAGTTCACATTTGTAGGTGGATCATCAGTGTTAGAGCTCAAATTAGCATGTTTAAAGTGATTTTCATGCTTCCAGGGGCTCGGGAAGTGAATTAAATACTATTTGGAGGCATTTAATGTTCAAGCAAAAACGGCTGATTTTCGACAAAAGAGATAACACCCCCCCATTACGTCATGCTTCAGAAATGTGGAAAATGGTCCGTTTTCAAATGTTTTATTTTTGAACGTCAGTTCACATTTGTAGGTGGATCATCAGTGTTAAAGCTAAAATTAGCATGTTTAAAGTGATTTTCATGCTTCCAGGAGCTCGGGAAGTTAATTAAATACCATTTGGAGGCATTTAATGTTCGAGCACAAATGGCTGATTTTCGACAAAAGAGATAACACCCCCCCATTACGTCATGCTTCAGAAATGTGGAAAATGGTCCGTTTTCAAATGTTTTATTTTTGAACGTCAGTTCACATTTGTAGGTGGATCATCAGTGTTAGAGCTAACATTGGCATGTTTAAAGTGATTTTCATGCTTCCAGGGGCCCTAAACACAAGATTTATGGAATGGTTAAAAGTGCATGAAAATGGCCAATTTACTCACTCTGAGTTCTCAAAAAGGGTTTCTTCACCCCGGGAAGTTAATTAAATACCATTTGGAGGCATTTAATGTTCGAGCAAAAACGGCTTATTTTTCGACAAAAGAGATAACACCCCCCCATTACGTCATGCTTCAGAAATGTGGAAAATGATCCATTTTCAAATGTTTTATTTTTGAACGTCAGTTCACATTTGTAGGTGGATCATCAGTGTGAGAGCTAAAATTAGCATGTTTAAAGTGATTTTCATGCTTCCAAGGGCTCGGGAAGTTAATTAAATACCATTTGGAGGCATTTAATGTTCGAGCAAAAACGGCTGATTTTCGACAAAATAGATAACACCCCCCCATTACGTCATGCTTCAGAAATGTGGAAAATGGTCCGTTTTCAAATGTTTTATTTTTGAACGTCAGTTCACATTTGTAGGTGGATCATCAGTGTTAGAGCTAACATTGGCATGTTTAAAGTGATTTTCATGCTTCCAGGGGCCCTAAACACAAGATTTATGGAATGGTTAAAAGTGCATGAAAATGGCCAATTTACTCACTCTGAGTTCTCAAAAAGGGTTTCTTCACCCCGGGAAGTTAATTAAATACCATTTGGAGGCATTTAATGTTCGAGCAAAAACGGCTTATTTTTCGACAAAAGAGATAACACCCCCCCATTACGTCATGCTTCAGAAATGTGGAAAATGATCCATTTTCAAATGTTTTATTTTTGAACGTCAGTTCACATTTGTAGGTGGATCATCAGTGTGAGAGCTAAAATTAGCATGTTTAAAGTGATTTTCATGCTTCCAAGGGCTCGGGAAGTTAATTAAATACCATTTGGAGGCATTTAATGTTCGAGCAAAAACGGCTGATTTTCGACAAAAGAGATAACACCCCCCCATTACGTCATGCTTCAGAAATGTGGAAAATGGTCCGTTTTCAAATGTTTTATTTTTGAACGTCAGTTCACATTTGTAGGTGGATCATCAGTGTTAGAGCTAAAATTAGCATGTTTAAAGTGATTATCATGCTTCCAGGGGCTCGGGAAGTTAATTAAATACCATTTGGAGGCATTTAATGTTCGAGCAAATACGGCTGGTTTTCGACAAAAGAGATAACACCCCCCCATTACGTCATGCTTCAGAAATGTGGAAAATGGTCCGTTTTCAAATGTTTTATTTTTGAACGTCAGTTCACATTTGTAGGTGGATCATCAGTGTTAGAGCTAAAATTAGCATGTTTAAAGTGATTTTCATGCTTCCAGGGGCCCTAAACACAAGATTTATGGAATGGTTAAAAGTGCATGAAAATGGCCAATTACTCACTCTGAGTTCTCAAAAAGGGTTTCTTCACCCCGGGAAGTTAATTAAATACCATTTGGAGGCATTTAATGTTCGAGCAAAAACAGATGATTTTCGACAAAAGAGATAACACCCCCCCATTACGTCATGCTTCAGAAATGTGGAAAATGGTCTGTTTTCAAATGTTTTATTTTTGAACGTCAGTTCACATTTGTAGGTGGATCATCAGTGTTAGAGCTAAAATTAGCATGTTTAAAGTGATTTTCATGCTTCCAGGGGCTCGGGAAGTGAATTAAATACTATTTGGAGGCATTTAATGTTTGAGCAAAAACGGCTGATTTTCGACAAAAGAGATAACACCCCCCCATTACGTCATGCTTCACAAATGTGGAAAATGGTCCGTTTTCAAATGTTTTATTTTTGAACGTCAGTTCACATTTGTAGGTGGATCATCAGTGTTAGAGCTAAAATTAGCATGTTTAAAGTGATTTTCATGCTTCCAGGGGCCCTAAACACAAGATTTATGGAATGGTTAAAAGTGCATGAAAATGGCCAATTTACTCACTCTGAGTTCTCAAAAAGGGTTTCTTCACCCCGGGAAGGTAATTAAATACCATTTGGAGGCATTTAATGTTCGAGCAAAAACGGCTGATTTTCGACAAAAGAGATAACACCCCCCCATTACGTCATGCTTCAGAAATGTGGAAAATGGTCAGTTTTCAAATGTTTTATTTTTGAACGTCAGTTCACATTTGTAGGTGGATCATCAGTGTTAGAGCTAAAATTAGCATGTTTAAAGTGAATTTCATGCATCCAGGGGCCCTAAACACAAGATTTATGGAATGGTTAAAAGTGCATGAAAATGGCCAATTTACTCACTCTGAGTTCTCAAAAAGGGTTTCTTCACCCCGGGAAGTTAATTAAATACCATTTGGAGGCATTTAATGTTCGAGCAAAAACGGCTGATTTTCGACAAAAGAGATAACACCCCCCCATCACGTCATGCTTCAGAAATGTGGAAAATGGTCAATTTTCAAATGTTTTATTTTTGAACGTCAGTTCATATTTGTAGGTGGATCATCAGTGTTAACGCTAAAATTAGCATGTTTAAAGTGATTTTCATGCTTCCAGGGGCCCTAAACACAAGATTTATGGAATGGTTAAAAGTGAATGAAAATGGCCAATTACTCACTCTGAGTTCTCAAAAAGGGTTTCTTCACCCCGGGAAGTTAATTAAATACCATTTGGAGGCATTTAATGTTCGAGCAAAAACAGCTGATTTTCGACAAAAGAGATAACACCCCCCCATTACGTCATGCTTCAGAAATGTGGGAAATGGTCCGTTTTCAAATGTTTTATTTTTGAACGTCAGTTCACATTTGTAGGTGGATCATCAGTGTTAGAGCTAAAATTAGCATGTTTAAAGTGATTTTCATGCTTCCAGGGGCTCGGGAAGTTAATTAAATACTATTTGGAGGCATTTAATGTTTGAGCAAAAACGGCTGATTTTCGACAAAAGAGATAACACCCCCCCATTACGTCATGCTTCAGAAATGTGGAAAATGGTCCGTTTTCAAATGTTTTATTTTTGAAAGTCAGTTCACATTTGTAGGTGGATCATCAGTGTTAGAGCTAAAATTAGCATGTTTAAAGTGATTTTCATGCTTCCAGGGGCTCGGGAAGTTAAATAAATACCATTTGGAGGCATTTAATGTTCGAGCAAAAACGGCTGATTTTCGACAAAAGAGATAACACCCCCCTATTACGTCATGCTTCAGAAATGTGGAAAATGGTCCGTTTTCAAATGTTTTATTTTTGAACGTCAGTTCACATTTGTAGGTGGATCATCAGTGTTAGAGCTCAAATTAGCATGTTTAAAGTGATTTTCATGCTTCCAGGGGCTCGGGAAGTGAATTAAATACTATTTGGAGGCATTTAATGTTCAAGCAAAAACGGCTGATTTTCGACAAAAGAGATAACACCCCCCCATTACGTCATGCTTCAGAAATGTGGAAAATGGTCCGTTTTCAAATGTTTTATTTTTGAACGTCAGTTCACATTTGTAGGTGGATCATCAGTGTTAGAGCTAAAATTAGCATGTTTAAAGTGATTTTCATGCTTCCAGGGGCTCGGGAAGTTAATTAAATACCATTTGGAGGCATTTAATGTTCGAGCAAAAATGGCTGATTTTCGACAAAAGAGATAACACCCCCCCATTACGTCATGCTTCAGAAATGTGGAAAATGGTCCGTTTTCAAAGGTTTTATTTTTGAACGTCAGTTCACATTTGTAGGTGGATCATCAGTGTTAGAGCTAACATTGGCATGTTTAAAGTGATTTTCATGCTTCCAGGGGCCCTAAACACAAGATTTATGGAATGGTTAAAAGTGCATGAAAATGGCCAATTTACTCACTCTGAGTTCTCAAAAAGGGTTTCTTCACCCCGGGAAGTTAATTAAATACCATTTGGAGGCATTTAATGTTCGAGCAAAAACGGCTTATTTTTCGACAAAAGAGATAACACCCCCCCATTACGTCATGCTTCAGAAATGTGGAAAATGATCCATTTTCAAATGTTTTATTTTTGAACCTCAGTTCACATTTGTAGGTGGATCATCAGTGTTAGAGCTAAAATTAGCATGTTTAAAGTGATTTTCATGCTTCCAGGGGCCCTAAACACAAGATTTATGGAATGGTTAAAAGTGCATGAAAATGGCCAATTTACTCACTCTGAGTTCTCAAAAAGGGTTTCTTCACCCCAGGAAGTTAATTAAATACCATTTGGAGGCATTTATTGTTCGAGCAAAAACGGCTGATTTTCGACAAAAGAGATAACACCCCCCCATTACGTCATGCTTCAGAAATGTGGAAAATGGTCCGTTTTCAAATGTTTTATTTTTGAACGTCAGTTCACATTTGTAGGTGGATCATCAGTGTTAGAGCTAAAATTAGCATGTTTAAAGTGATTATCATGCTTCCAGGGGCTCGGGAAGTTAATTAAATACCATTTGGAGGCATTTAATGTTCGAGCAAATACGGCTGGTTTTCGACAAAAGAGATAACACCCCCCCATTACGTCATGCTTCAGAAATGTGGAAAATGGTCCGTTTTCAAATGTTTTATTTTTGAACGTCAGTTCACATTTGTAGGTGGATCATCAGTGTTAGAGCTAAAATTAGCATGTTTAAAGTGATTATCATGCTTCCAGGGGCTCGGGAAGTTAATTAAATACCATTTGGAGGCATTTAATGTTCGAGCAAATACGGCTGGTTTTTGACAAAAGAGATAACACCCCCCCATTACGTCATGCTTCAGAAATGTGGAAAATGGTCCGTTTTCAAATGTTTTATTTTTGAACGTCAGTTCACATTTGTAGGTGGATCATCAGTGTTAGAGCTAAAATTAGCATGTTTAAAGTGATTTTCATGCTTCCAGGGGCCCTAAACACAAGATTTTTGGAATGGTTAAAAGTGCATGAAAATGGCCAATTACTCACTCTGAGTTCTCAAAAAGGGTTTCTTCACCCCGGGAAGTTAATTAAATACCATTTGGAGGCATTTAATGTTCGAGCAAAAACAGCTGATTTTCGACAAAAGAGATAACACCCCCCCATTACGTCATGCTTCAGAAATGTGGAAAATGGTCTGTTTTCAAATGTTTTATTTTTGAACGTCAGTTCACATTTGTAGGTGGATCATCAGTGTTAGAGCTAAAATTAGCATGTTTAAAGTGATTTTCATGCTTCCAGGGGCTCGGGAAGTGAATTAAATACTATTTGGAGGCATTTAATGTTTGAGCAAAAACGGCTGATTTTCGACAAAAGAGATAACACCCCCCCATTACGTCATGCTTCACAAATGTGGAAAATGGTCCGTTTTCAAATGTTTTATTTTTGAACGTCAGTTCACATTTGTAGGTGGATCATCAGTGTTAGAGCTAAAATTAGCATGTTTAAAGTGATTTTCATGCTTCCAGGGGCCCTAAACACAAGATTTATGGAATGGTTAAAAGTGCATGAAAATGGCCAATTTACTCACTCTGAGTTCTCAAAAAGGGTTTCTTCACCCCGGGAAGGTAATTAAATACCATTTGGAGGCATTTAATGTTCGAGCAAAAACGGCTGATTTTCGACAAAAGAGATAACACCCCCCCATTACGTCATGCTTCAGAAATGTGGAAAATGGTCCATTTTCAAATGTTTTATTTTTGAACGTCAGTTCACATTTGTAGGTGGATCATCAGTGTTAGCGCTAAAATTAGCATGTTTAAAGTGATTTTCATGCTTCCAGGGGCCCTAAACACAAGATTTATGGAATGGTTAAAAGTGAATGAAAATGGCCAATTACTCACTCTGAGTTCTCAAAAAGGGTTTCTTCACCCCGGGAAGTTAATTAAATACCATTTGGAGGCATTTAATGTTCGAGCAAAAACAGCTGATTTTCGACAAAAGAGATAACACCCCCCCATTACGTCATGCTTCAGAAATGTGGGAAATGGTCCGTTTTCAAATGTTTTATTTTTGAACGTCAGTTCACATTTGTAGGTGGATCATCAGTGTTAGAGCTAAATTTAGCATGTTTAAAGTGATTTTCATGCTTCCAGGGGCCCTAAACACAAGATTTATGGAATGGTTAAAAGTGCATGAAAATGGCCAATTTACTAACTCTGAGTTCTCAAAAAGGGTTTCTTCACCCCGGGAAGTTAATTAAATACCATTTGGAGGCATTTAATGTTCGAGCAAAAACGGCTGATTTTCGACAAAAGAGATAACACCCCCCATTACGTCATGCTTCAGAAATGTGGAAAATGGTCCGTTTTCAAATGTTTTATTTTTGAACGTCAGTTCACATTTGTAGGTGGATCATCAGTGTTAGAGCTAAAATTAGCATGTTTAAAGTGATTTTCATGCTTCCAGGGGCTCGGGAAGTTAAATAAATACCATTTGGAGGCATTTAATGTTCGAGCAAAAACGGCTGATTTTCGACAAAAGAGATAACACCCCCCCATTACGTCATGCTTCAGAAATGTGGAAAATGGTCCGTTTTCAAATGTTTTATTTTTGAACGTCAGTTCACATTTGTAGGTGGATCATCAGTGTTAGAGCTCAAATTAGCATGTTTAAAGTGATTTTCATGCTTCCAGGGGCTCGGGAAGTGAATTAAATACTATTTGGAGGCATTTAATGTTCAAGCAAAAAAGGCTGATTTTCGACAAAAGAGATAACACCCCCCCATTACGTCATGCTTCAGAAATGTGGAAAATGGTCCGTTTTCAAATGTTTTATTTTTGAACGTCAGTTCACATTTGTAGGTGGATCATCAGTGTTAGAGCTAAAATTAGCATGTTTAAAGTGATTTTCATGCTTCAAGGAGCTCGGGAAGTTAATTAAATACCATTTGGAGGCATTTAATGTTCGAGCAAAAATGGCTGATTTTCGACAAAAGAGATAACACCCCCCCATTACGTCATGCTTCAGAAATGTGGAAAATGGTCAGTTTTCAAATGTTTTATTTTTGAACGTCAGTTCACATTTGTAGGTGGATCATCAGTGTTAGAGCTAACATTGACATGTTTAAAGTGATTTTCATGCTTCCAGGGGCCCTAAACACAAGATTTATGGAATGGTTAAAAGTGCATGAAAATGGCCAATTTACTCACTCTGAGTTCTCAAAAAGGGTTTCTTCACCCCGGGAAGTTAATTAAATACCATTTGGAGGCATTTAATGTTCGAGCAAAAACGGCTAATTTTCGACAAAAGAGATAACACCCCCCCATTACGTCATGCTTCAGAAATGTGGAAAATGGTCCGTTTTCAAATGTTTTATTTTTGAACGTCAGTTCACATTTGTAGGTGGATCATCAGTGTGAGAGCTAAAATTAGCATGTTTAAAGTGATTTTCATGCTTCCAGGGGCTCGGGAAGTTAATTAAATACCATTTGGAGGCATTTAATGTTCGAGCAAAAACGGCTGATTTTCGACAAAAGAGATAACACCCCCCCATTACGTCATGCTTCAGAAATGTGAAAAATGGTCCGTTTTCAAATGTTTTTTTTTTGAACGTCAGTTCACATTTGTAGGTGGATCATCAGTGTTAGAGCTAAAATTAGCATGTTTAAAGTGATTTTCATGCTTCCAGGGGCCCTAAACACAAGATTTATGGAATGGTTAAAAGTGCATGAAAATGGCCAATTTACTCACTCTGAGTTCTCAAAAAGGGTTTCTTCACCCCAGGAAGTTAATTAAATACCATTTGGAGGCATTTAATGTTCGAGCAAAAACGGCTGATTTTCGACAAAAGAGATAACACCCCCCCCATTACGTCATGCTTCACAAATGTGGAAAATGGTCCGTTTTCAAATGTTTTATTTTTGAACGTCAGTTCACATTTGTAGGTGGATCATCAGTGTTAGAGCTAAAATTAGCATGTTTAAAGTGATTTTCATGCATCCAGGGGCCCTAAACACAAGATTTATGGAATGGTTAAAAGTGCATGAAAATGGCCAATTTACTCACTCTGAGTTCTCAAAAAGGGTTTCTTCACCCCGGGAAGTTAATTAAATACCATTTGGAGGCATTTAATGTTCGAGCAAAAACGGCTGATTTTCGACAAAAGAGATAACACCCCCCCATCACGTCATGCTTCAGAAATGTGGAAAATGGTCCATTTTCAAATGTTTTATTTTTGAACGTCAGTTCACATTTGTAGGTGGATCATCAGTGTTAGCGCTAAAATTAGCATGTTTAAAGTGATTTTCATGCTTCCAGGGGCCCTAAACACAAGATTTATGGAATGGTTAAAAGTGAATGAAAATGGCCAATTACTCACTCTGAGTTCTCAAAAAGGGTTTCTTCACCCCGGGAAGTTAATTAAATACCATTTGGAGGCATTTAATGTTCGAGCAAAAACAGCTGATTTTCGACAAAAGAGATAACACCCCCCCATTACGTCATGCTTCAGAAATGTGGGAAATGGTCCGTTTTCAAATGTTTTATTTTTGAACGTCAGTTCACATTTGTAGGTGGATCATCAGTGTTAGAGCTAAATTTAGCATGTTTAAAGTGATTTTCATGCTTCCAGGGGCCCTAAACACAAGATTTATGGAATGGTTAAAAGTGCATGAAAATGGCCAATTTACTAACTCTGAGTTCTCAAAAAGGGTTTCTTCACCCCGGGAAGTTAATTAAATACCATTTGGAGGCATTTAATGTTCGAGCAAAAACGGCTGATTTTCGACAAAAGAGATAACACCCCCCCATTACGTCATGCTTCAGAAATGTGGAAAATGGTCCGTTTTCAAATGTTTTATTTTTGAACGTCAGTTCACATTTGTAGGTGGATCATCAGTGTTAGAGCTAAAATTAGCATGTTTAAAGTGATTTTCATGCTTCCAGGGGCTCGGGAAGTTAAATAAATACCATTTGGAGGCATTTAATGTTCGAGCAAAAACGGCTGATTTTCGACAAAAGAGATAACACCCCCCCATTACGTCATGCTTCAGAAATGTGGAAAATGGTCCGTTTTCAAATGTTTTATTTTTGAACGTCAGTTCACATTTGTAGGTGGATCATCAGTGTTAGAGCTCAAATTAGCATGTTTAAAGTGATTTTCATGCTTCCAGGGGCTCGAGAAGTGAATTAAATACTATTTGGAGGCATTTAATGTTCAAGCAAAAAAGGCTGATTTTCGACAAAAGAGATAACACCCCCCCATTACGTCATGTTTCAGAAATGTGGAAAATGGTCCGTTTTCAAATGTTTTATTTTTGAACGTCAGTTCACATTTGTAGGTGGATCATCAGTGTTAGAGCTAAAATTAGCATGTTTAAAGTGATTTTCATGCTTCAAGGAGCTCGGGAGGTTAATTAAATACCATTTGGAGGCATTTAATGTTCGAGCAAAAACGGCTGATTTTCGACAAAAGAGATAACATCCCCCCATTACGTCATGCTTCAGAAATGTGGAAAATGGTCCGTTTTCAAATGTTTTATTTTTGAACGTCAGTTCACATTTGTAGGTGAATCATCAGTGTTAGAGCTAAAATTAGCATGTTTAAAGTGATTTTCATGCTTCCAGGGGCTCGGGAAGTTAAATAAATACCATTTGGAGGCATTTAATGTTCGAGCAAAAACGGCTGATTTTCGACAAAAGAGATAACACCCCCCCATTACGTCATGCTTCAGAAATGTGGAAAATGGTCCGTTTTCAAATGTTTTATTTTTGAACGTCAGTTCACATTTGTAGGTGGATCATCAGTGTTAGAGCTCAAATTAGCATGTTTAAAGTGATTTTCATGCTTCCAGGGGCTCGGGAAGTGAATTAAATACTATTTGGAGGCATTTAATGTTCAAGCAAAAACGGCTGATTTTCGACAAAAGAGATAACACCCCCCCATTACGTCATGCTTCAGAAATGTGGAAAATGGTCCGTTTTCAAATGTTTTATTTTTGAACGTCAGTTCACATTTGTAGGTGGATCATCAGTGTTAAAGCTAAAATTAGCATGTTTAAAGTGATTTTCATGCTTCCAGGAGCTCGGGAAGTTAATTAAATACCATTTGGAGGCATTTAATGTTCGAGCAAAAATGGCTGATTTTCGACAAAAGAGATAACACCCCCCCATTACGTCATGCTTCAGAAATGTGGAAAATGGTCCGTTTTCAAATGTTTTATTTTTGAACGTCAGTTCACATTTGTAGGTGGATCATCAGTGTTAGAGCTAACATTGGCATGTTTAAAGTGATTTTCATGCTTCCAGGGGCCCTAAACACAAGATTTATGGAATGGTTAAAAGTGCATGAAAATGGCCAATTTACTCACTCTGAGTTCTCAAAAAGGGTTTCTTCACCCCGGGAAGTTAATTAAATACCATTTGGAGGCATTTAATGTTCGAGCAAAAACGGCTTATTTTTCGACAAAAGAGATAACACCCCCCCATTACGTCATGCTTCAGAAATGTGGAAAATGATCCATTTTCAAATGTTTTATTTTTGAACGTCAGTTCACATTTGTAGGTGGATCATCAGTGTGAGAGCTAAAATTAGCATGTTTAAAGTGATTTTCATGCTTCCAAGGGCTCGGGAAGTTAATTAAATACCATTTGGAGGCATTTAATGTTCGAGCAAAAACGGCTGATTTTCGACAAAATAGATAACACCCCCCCATTACGTCATGCTTCAGAAATGTGGAAAATGGTCCGTTTTCAAATGTTTTATTTTTGAACGTCAGTTCACATTTGTAGGTGGATCATCAGTGTTAGAGCTAACATTGGCATGTTTAAAGTGATTTTCATGCTTCCAGGGGCCCTAAACACAAGATTTATGGAATGGTTAAAAGTGCATGAAAATGGCCAATTTACTCACTCTGAGTTCTCAAAAAGGGTTTCTTCACCCCGGGAAGTTAATTAAATACCATTTGGAGGCATTTAATGTTCGAGCAAAAACGGCTTATTTTTCGACAAAAGAGATAACACCCCCCCATTACGTCATGCTTCAGAAATGTGGAAAATGATCCATTTTCAAATGTTTTATTTTTGAACGTCAGTTCACATTTGTAGGTGGATCATCAGTGTGAGAGCTAAAATTAGCATGTTTAAAGTGATTTTCATGCTTCCAAGGGCTCGGGAAGTTAATTAAATACCATTTGGAGGCATTTAATGTTCGAGCAAAAACGGCTGATTTTCGACAAAAGAGATAACACCCCCCCATTACGTCATGCTTCAGAAATGTGGAAAATGGTCCGTTTTCAAATGTTTTATTTTTGAACGTCAGTTCACATTTGTAGGTGGATCATCAGTGTTAGAGCTAAAATTAGCATGTTTAAAGTGATTATCATGCTTCCAGGGGCTCGGGAAGTTAATTAAATACCATTTGGAGGCATTTAATGTTCGAGCAAATACGGCTGGTTTTCGACAAAAGAGATAACACCCCCCCATTACGTCATGCTTCAGAAATGTGGAAAATGGTCCGTTTTCAAATGTTTTATTTTTGAACGTCAGTTCACATTTGTAGGTGGATCATCAGTGTTAGAGCTAAAATTAGCATGTTTAAAGTGATTTTCATGCTTCCAGGGGCCCTAAACACAAGATTTATGGAATGGTTAAAAGTGCATGAAAATGGCCAATTACTCACTCTGAGTTCTCAAAAAGGGTTTCTTCACCCCGGGAAGTTAATTAAATACCATTTGGAGGCATTTAATGTTCGAGCAAAAACAGATGATTTTCGACAAAAGAGATAACACCCCCCCATTACGTCATGCTTCAGAAATGTGGAAAATGGTCTGTTTTCAAATGTTTTATTTTTGAACGTCAGTTCACATTTGTAGGTGGATCATCAGTGTTAGAGCTAAAATTAGCATGTTTAAAGTGATTTTCATGCTTCCAGGGGCTCGGGAAGTGAATTAAATACTATTTGGAGGCATTTAATGTTTGAGCAAAAACGGCTGATTTTCGACAAAAGAGATAACACCCCCCCATTACGTCATGCTTCACAAATGTGGAAAATGGTCCGTTTTCAAATGTTTTATTTTTGAACGTCAGTTCACATTTGTAGGTGGATCATCAGTGTTAGAGCTAAAATTAGCATGTTTAAAGTGATTTTCATGCTTCCAGGGGCCCTAAACACAAGATTTATGGAATGGTTAAAAGTGCATGAAAATGGCCAATTTACTCACTCTGAGTTCTCAAAAAGGGTTTCTTCACCCCGGGAAGGTAATTAAATACCATTTGGAGGCATTTAATGTTCGAGCAAAAACGGCTGATTTTCGACAAAAGAGATAACACCCCCCCATTACGTCATGCTTCAGAAATGTGGAAAATGGTCAGTTTTCAAATGTTTTATTTTTGAACGTCAGTTCACATTTGTAGGTGGATCATCAGTGTTAGAGCTAAAATTAGCATGTTTAAAGTGAATTTCATGCATCCAGGGGCCCTAAACACAAGATTTATGGAATGGTTAAAAGTGCATGAAAATGGCCAATTTACTCACTCTGAGTTCTCAAAAAGGGTTTCTTCACCCCGGGAAGTTAATTAAATACCATTTGGAGGCATTTAATGTTCGAGCAAAAACGGCTGATTTTCGACAAAAGAGATAACACCCCCCCATCACGTCATGCTTCAGAAATGTGGAAAATGGTCAATTTTCAAATGTTTTATTTTTGAACGTCAGTTCATATTTGTAGGTGGATCATCAGTGTTAACGCTAAAATTAGCATGTTTAAAGTGATTTTCATGCTTCCAGGGGCCCTAAACACAAGATTTATGGAATGGTTAAAAGTGAATGAAAATGGCCAATTACTCACTCTGAGTTCTCAAAAAGGGTTTCTTCACCCCGGGAAGTTAATTAAATACCATTTGGAGGCATTTAATGTTCGAGCAAAAACAGCTGATTTTCGACAAAAGAGATAACACCCCCCCATTACGTCATGCTTCAGAAATGTGGGAAATGGTCCGTTTTCAAATGTTTTATTTTTGAACGTCAGTTCACATTTGTAGGTGGATCATCAGTGTTAGAGCTAAAATTAGCATGTTTAAAGTGATTTTCATGCTTCCAGGGGCTCGGGAAGTTAATTAAATACTATTTGGAGGCATTTAATGTTTGAGCAAAAACGGCTGATTTTCGACAAAAGAGATAACACCCCCCCATTACGTCATGCTTCAGAAATGTGGAAAATGGTCCGTTTTCAAATGTTTTATTTTTGAAAGTCAGTTCACATTTGTAGGTGGATCATCAGTGTTAGAGCTAAAATTAGCATGTTTAAAGTGATTTTCATGCTTCCAGGGGCTCGGGAAGTTAAATAAATACCATTTGGAGGCATTTAATGTTCGAGCAAAAACGGCTGATTTTCGACAAAAGAGATAACACCCCCCTATTACGTCATGCTTCAGAAATGTGGAAAATGGTCCGTTTTCAAATGTTTTATTTTTGAACGTCAGTTCACATTTGTAGGTGGATCATCAGTGTTAGAGCTCAAATTAGCATGTTTAAAGTGATTTTCATGCTTCCAGGGGCTCGGGAAGTGAATTAAATACTATTTGGAGGCATTTAATGTTCAAGCAAAAACGGCTGATTTTCGACAAAAGAGATAACACCCCCCCATTACGTCATGCTTCAGAAATGTGGAAAATGGTCCGTTTTCAAATGTTTTATTTTTGAACGTCAGTTCACATTTGTAGGTGGATCATCAGTGTTAGAGCTAAAATTAGCATGTTTAAAGTGATTTTCATGCTTCCAGGGGCTCGGGAAGTTAATTAAATACCATTTGGAGGCATTTAATGTTCGAGCAAAAATGGCTGATTTTCGACAAAAGAGATAACACCCCCCCATTACGTCATGCTTCAGAAATGTGGAAAATGGTCCGTTTTCAAAGGTTTTATTTTTGAACGTCAGTTCACATTTGTAGGTGGATCATCAGTGTTAGAGCTAACATTGGCATGTTTAAAGTGATTTTCATGCTTCCAGGGGCCCTAAACACAAGATTTATGGAATGGTTAAAAGTGCATGAAAATGGCCAATTTACTCACTCTGAGTTCTCAAAAAGGGTTTCTTCACCCCGGGAAGTTAATTAAATACCATTTGGAGGCATTTAATGTTCGAGCAAAAACGGCTTATTTTTCGACAAAAGAGATAACACCCCCCCATTACGTCATGCTTCAGAAATGTGGAAAATGATCCATTTTCAAATGTTTTATTTTTGAACCTCAGTTCACATTTGTAGGTGGATCATCAGTGTTAGAGCTAAAATTAGCATGTTTAAAGTGATTTTCATGCTTCCAGGGGCCCTAAACACAAGATTTATGGAATGGTTAAAAGTGCATGAAAATGGCCAATTTACTCACTCTGAGTTCTCAAAAAGGGTTTCTTCACCCCAGGAAGTTAATTAAATACCATTTGGAGGCATTTATTGTTCGAGCAAAAACGGCTGATTTTCGACAAAAGAGATAACACCCCCCCATTACGTCATGCTTCAGAAATGTGGAAAATGGTCCGTTTTCAAATGTTTTATTTTTGAACGTCAGTTCACATTTGTAGGTGGATCATCAGTGTTAGAGCTAAAATTAGCATGTTTAAAGTGATTATCATGCTTCCAGGGGCTCGGGAAGTTAATTAAATACCATTTGGAGGCATTTAATGTTCGAGCAAATACGGCTGGTTTTCGACAAAAGAGATAACACCCCCCCATTACGTCATGCTTCAGAAATGTGGAAAATGGTCCGTTTTCAAATGTTTTATTTTTGAACGTCAGTTCACATTTGTAGGTGGATCATCAGTGTTAGAGCTAAAATTAGCATGTTTAAAGTGATTATCATGCTTCCAGGGGCTCGGGAAGTTAATTAAATACCATTTGGAGGCATTTAATGTTCGAGCAAATACGGCTGGTTTTTGACAAAAGAGATAACACCCCCCCATTACGTCATGCTTCAGAAATGTGGAAAATGGTCCGTTTTCAAATGTTTTATTTTTGAACGTCAGTTCACATTTGTAGGTGGATCATCAGTGTTAGAGCTAAAATTAGCATGTTTAAAGTGATTTTCATGCTTCCAGGGGCCCTAAACACAAGATTTTTGGAATGGTTAAAAGTGCATGAAAATGGCCAATTACTCACTCTGAGTTCTCAAAAAGGGTTTCTTCACCCCGGGAAGTTAATTAAATACCATTTGGAGGCATTTAATGTTCGAGCAAAAACAGCTGATTTTCGACAAAAGAGATAACACCCCCCCATTACGTCATGCTTCAGAAATGTGGAAAATGGTCTGTTTTCAAATGTTTTATTTTTGAACGTCAGTTCACATTTGTAGGTGGATCATCAGTGTTAGAGCTAAAATTAGCATGTTTAAAGTGATTTTCATGCTTCCAGGGGCTCGGGAAGTGAATTAAATACTATTTGGAGGCATTTAATGTTTGAGCAAAAACGGCTGATTTTCGACAAAAGAGATAACACCCCCCCATTACGTCATGCTTCACAAATGTGGAAAATGGTCCGTTTTCAAATGTTTTATTTTTGAACGTCAGTTCACATTTGTAGGTGGATCATCAGTGTTAGAGCTAAAATTAGCATGTTTAAAGTGATTTTCATGCTTCCAGGGGCCCTAAACACAAGATTTATGGAATGGTTAAAAGTGCATGAAAATGGCCAATTTACTCACTCTGAGTTCTCAAAAAGGGTTTCTTCACCCCGGGAAGGTAATTAAATACCATTTGGAGGCATTTAATGTTCGAGCAAAAACGGCTGATTTTCGACAAAAGAGATAACACCCCCCCATTACGTCATGCTTCAGAAATGTGGAAAATGGTCCATTTTCAAATGTTTTATTTTTGAACGTCAGTTCACATTTGTAGGTGGATCATCAGTGTTAGCGCTAAAATTAGCATGTTTAAAGTGATTTTCATGCTTCCAGGGGCCCTAAACACAAGATTTATGGAATGGTTAAAAGTGAATGAAAATGGCCAATTACTCACTCTGAGTTCTCAAAAAGGGTTTCTTCACCCCGGGAAGTTAATTAAATACCATTTGGAGGCATTTAATGTTCGAGCAAAAACAGCTGATTTTCGACAAAAGAGATAACACCCCCCCATTACGTCATGCTTCAGAAATGTGGGAAATGGTCCGTTTTCAAATGTTTTATTTTTGAACGTCAGTTCACATTTGTAGGTGGATCATCAGTGTTAGAGCTAAATTTAGCATGTTTAAAGTGATTTTCATGCTTCCAGGGGCCCTAAACACAAGATTTATGGAATGGTTAAAAGTGCATGAAAATGGCCAATTTACTAACTCTGAGTTCTCAAAAAGGGTTTCTTCACCCCGGGAAGTTAATTAAATACCATTTGGAGGCATTTAATGTTCGAGCAAAAACGGCTGATTTTCGACAAAAGAGATAACACCCCCCATTACGTCATGCTTCAGAAATGTGGAAAATGGTCCGTTTTCAAATGTTTTATTTTTGAACGTCAGTTCACATTTGTAGGTGGATCATCAGTGTTAGAGCTAAAATTAGCATGTTTAAAGTGATTTTCATGCTTCCAGGGGCTCGGGAAGTTAAATAAATACCATTTGGAGGCATTTAATGTTCGAGCAAAAACGGCTGATTTTCGACAAAAGAGATAACACCCCCCCATTACGTCATGCTTCAGAAATGTGGAAAATGGTCCGTTTTCAAATGTTTTATTTTTGAACGTCAGTTCACATTTGTAGGTGGATCATCAGTGTTAGAGCTCAAATTAGCATGTTTAAAGTGATTTTCATGCTTCCAGGGGCTCGGGAAGTGAATTAAATACTATTTGGAGGCATTTAATGTTCAAGCAAAAAAGGCTGATTTTCGACAAAAGAGATAACACCCCCCCCATTACGTCATGCTTCAGAAATGTGGAAAATGGTCCGTTTTCAAATGTTTTATTTTTGAACGTCAGTTCACATTTGTAGGTGGATCATCAGTGTTAGAGCTAAAATTAGCATGTTTAAAGTGATTTTCATGCTTCAAGGAGCTCGGGAAGTTAATTAAATACCATTTGGAGGCATTTAATGTTCGAGCAAAAATGGCTGATTTTCGACAAAAGAGATAACACCCCCCCATTACGTCATGCTTCAGAAATGTGGAAAATGGTCAGTTTTCAAATGTTTTATTTTTGAACGTCAGTTCACATTTGTAGGTGGATCATCAGTGTTAGAGCTAACATTGACATGTTTAAAGTGATTTTCATGCTTCCAGGGGCCCTAAACACAAGATTTATGGAATGGTTAAAAGTGCATGAAAATGGCCAATTTACTCACTCTGAGTTCTCAAAAAGGGTTTCTTCACCCTGGGAAGTTAATTAAATACCATTTGGAGGCATTTAATGTTCGAGCAAAAACGGCTAATTTTCGACAAAAGAGATAACACCCCCCCATTACGTCATGCTTCAGAAATGTGGAAAATGGTCCGATTTCAAATGTTTTATTTTTGAACGTCAGTTCACATTTGTAGGTGGATCATCAGTGTGAGAGCTAAAATTAGCATGTTTAAAGTGATTTTCATGCTTCCAGGGGCTCGGGAAGTTAATTAAATACCATTTGGAGGCATTTAATGTTCGAGCAAAAACGGCTGATTTTCGACAAAAGAGATAACACCCCCCCATTACGTCATGCTTCAGAAATGTGAAAAATGGTCCGTTTTCAAATGTTTTATTTTTGAACGTCAGTTCACATTTGTAGGTGGATCATCAGTGTTAGAGCTAAAATTAGCATGTTTAAAGTGATTTTCATGCTTCCAGGGGCCCTAAACACAAGATTTATGGAATGGTTAAAAGTGCATGAAAATGGCCAATTTACTCACTCTGAGTTCTCAAAAAGGGTTTCTTCACCCCAGGAAGTTAATTAAATACCATTTGGAGGCATTTAATGTTCGAGCAAAAACGGCTGATTTTCGACAAAAGAGATAACACCCCCCCATTACGTCATGCTTCAGAAATGTGGAAAATGGTCCGTTTTCAAATGTTTTTTTTTTGAACGTCAGTTCACATTTGTAGGTGGATCATCAGTGTGAGAGCTAAAATTAGCATGTTTAAAGTGATTTTCATGCTTCCAGGGGCTCGGGAAGTTAATTAAATACCATTTGGAGGCATTTAATGTTCGAGCAAAAACGGCTGATTTTCGACAAAAGAGATAACACCCCCCCATTACGTCATGCTTCAGAAATGTGGAAAATGGTCCGTTTTCAAATGTTTTATTTTTGAACGTCAGTTCACATTTGTAGGTGGATCATCAGTGTGAGAGCTAAAATTAGCATGTTTAAAGTGATTTTCATGCTTCCAAGGGCTCGGGAAGTTAATTAAATACCATTTGGAGGCATTTAATGTTCGAGCAAAAACGGCTGATTTTCGACAAAATAGATAACACCCCCCCATTACGTCATGCTTCAGAAATGTGGAAAATGGTCCGTTTTCAAATGTTTTATTTTTGAACGTCAGTTCACATTTGTAGGTGGATCATCAGTGTTAGAGCTAACATTGGCATGTTTAAAGTGATTTTCATGCTTCCAGGGGCCCTAAACACAAGATTTATGGAATGGTTAAAAGTGCATGAAAATGGCCAATTTACTCACTCTGAGTTCTCAAAAAGGGTTTCTTCACCCCGGGAAGTTAATTAAATACCATTTGGAGGCATTTAATGTTCGAGCAAAAACGGCTTATTTTTCGACAAAAGAGATAACACCCCCCCATTACGTCATGCTTCAGAAATGTGGAAAATGATCCATTTTCAAATGTTTTATTTTTGAACGTCAGTTCACATTTGTAGGTGGATCATCAGTGTGAGAGCTAAAATTAGCATGTTTAAAGTGATTTTCATGCTTCCAAGGGCTCGGGAAGTTAATTAAATACCATTTGGAGGCATTTAATGTTCGAGCAAAAACGGCTGATTTTCGACAAAAGAGATAACACCCCCCATTACGTCATGCTTCAGAAATGTGGAAAATGGTCCGTTTTCAAATGTTTTATTTTTGAACGTCAGTTCACATTTGTAGGTGGATCATCAGTGTTAGAGCTAAAATTAGCATGTTTAAAGTGATTATCATGCTTCCAGGGGCTCGGGAAGTTAATTAAATACCATTTGGAGGCATTTAATGTTCGAGCAAATACGGCTGGTTTTCGACAAAAGAGATAACACCCCCCCATTACGTCATGCTTCAGAAATGTGGAAAATGGTCCGTTTTCAAATGTTTTATTTTTGAACGTCAGTTCACATTTGTAGGTGGATCATCAGTGTGAGAGCTAAAATTAGCATGTTTAAAGTGATTTTCATGCTTCCAGGGGCTCGGGAAGTTAATTAAATACCATTTGGAGGCATTTAATGTTCGAGCAAAAACGGCTGATTTTCGACAAAAGAGATAACACCCCCCCATTACGTCATGCTTCAGAAATGTGGAAAATGGTCCGTTTTCAAATGTTTTATTTTTGAACGTCAGTTCACATTTGTAGGTGGATCATCAGTGTGAGAGCTAAAATTAGCATGTTTAAAGTGATTTTCATGCTTCCAAGGGCTCGGGAAGTTAATTAAATACCATTTGGAGGCATTTAATGTTCGAGCAAAAACGGCTGATTTTCGACAAAATAGATAACACCCCCCCATTACGTCATGCTTCAGAAATGTGGAAAATGGTCCGTTTTCAAATGTTTTATTTTTGAACGTCAGTTCACATTTGTAGGTGGATCATCAGTGTTAGAGCTAACATTGGCATGTTTAAAGTGATTTTCATGCTTCCAGGGGCCCTAAACACAAGATTTATGGAATGGTTAAAAGTGCATGAAAATGGCCAATTTACTCACTCTGAGTTCTCAAAAAGGGTTTCTTCACCCCGGGAAGTTAATTAAATACCATTTGGAGGCATTTAATGTTCGAGCAAAAACGGCTTATTTTTCGACAAAAGAGATAACACCCCCCCATTACGTCATGCTTCAGAAATGTGGAAAATGATCCATTTTCAAATGTTTTATTTTTGAACGTCAGTTCACATTTGTAGGTGGATCATCAGTGTGAGAGCTAAAATTAGCATGTTTAAAGTGATTTTCATGCTTCCAAGCGCTCGGGAAGTTAATTAAATACCATTTGGAGGCATTTAATGTTCGAGCAAAAACGGCTGATTTTCGACAAAAGAGATAACACCCCCCCATTACGTCATGCTTCAGAAATGTGGAAAATGGTCCGTTTTCAAATGTTTTATTTTTGAACGTCAGTTCACATTTGTAGGTGGATCATCAGTGTTAGAGCTAAAATTAGCATGTTTAAAGTGATTATCATGCTTCCAGGGGCTCGGGAAGTTAATTAAATACCATTTGGAGGCATTTAATGTTCGAGCAAATACGGCTGGTTTTCGACAAAAGAGATAACACCCCCCCATTACGTCATGCTTCAGAAATGTGGAAAATGGTCCGTTTTCAAATGTTTTATTTTTGAACGTCAGTTCACATTTGTAGGTGGATCATCAGTGTTAGAGCTAAAATTAGCATGTTTAAAGTGATTTTCATGCTTCCAGGGGCCCTAAACACAAGATTTATGGAATGGTTAAAAGTGCATGAAAATGGCCAATTACTCACTCTGAGTTCTCAAAAAGGGTTTCTTGACCCCGGGAAGTTAATTAAATACCATTTGGAGGCATTTAATGTTCGAGCAAAAACAGATGATTTTCGACAAAAGAGATAACACCCCCCCCATTACGTCATGCTTCAGAAATGTGGAAAATGGTCTGTTTTCAAATGTTTTATTTTTGAACGTCAGTTCACATTTGTAGGTGGATCATCAGTGTTAGAGCTAAAATTAGCATGTTTAAAGTGATTTTCATGCTTCCAGGGGCTCGGGAAGTGAATTAAATACTATTTGGAGGCATTTAATGTTTGAGCAAAAAACGGCTGATTTTCGACAAAAGAGATAACACCCCCCCATTACGTCATGCTTCACAAATGTGGAAAATGGTCCGTTTTCAAATGTTTTATTTTTGAACGTCAGTTCACATTTGTAGGTGGATCATCAGTGTTAGAGCTAAACTTAGCATGTTTAAAGTGATTTTCATGCTTCCAGGGGCTCGGGAAGTTAATTAAATACCATTTGGAGGCATTTAATGTTCGAGCAAAAACGGCTGGTTTTCGACAAAAGAGATAATACCCCCCCATTACGTCATGCTTCAGAAATGTGGAAAATGGTCCGTTTTCAAATGTTTTATTTTTGAACGTCAGTTCACATTTGTAGGTGGATCATCAGTGTTAGAGCTAAAATTAGCATGTTTAAAGTGATTTTCATGCTTCCAGGGGCCCTAAACACAAGATTTATGGAATGGTTAAAAGTGCATGAAAATGGCCAATTACTCACTCTGAGTTCTCAAAAAGGGTTTCTTCACCCCGGGAAGTTAATTAAATACCATTTGGAGGCATTTAATGTTCGAGCAAAAACAGCTGATTTTCGACAAAAGAGATAACACCCCCCCATTACGTCATGCTTCAGAAATGTGGAAAATGGTCCGTTTTCAAATGTTTTATTTTTGAACGTCAGTTCGCATTTGTAGGTGGATCATCAGTGTTAGAGCTAAAATTAGCATGTTTAAAGTGATTTTCATGCTTCCAGGGGCTCGGGAAGTGAATTAAATACTATTTCGAGGCATTTAATGTGTGAGCAAAAACGGCTGATTTTCGACAAAAGAGATAACACCCCCCCATTACGTCATGCTTCAGAAATGTGGAAAATGGTCCGTTTTCAAATGTTTTATTTTTGAACGTCAGTTCACATTTGTAGGTGGATCATCAGTGTTAGAGCTAAAATTATCATGTTTAAAGTGATTTTCATGCTTCCAGGGGCCCTAAACACAAGATTTATGGAATGGTTAAAAGTGCATGAAAATGGCCAATTTACTCACTCTGAGTTCTCAAAAAGGGTTTCTTCACCCCGGGAAGTTAATTAAATACCATTTGGAGGCATTTAATGTTCGAGCAAAAACGGCTGATTTTCGACAAAAGAGATAACACCCCCCCATTACGTCATGCTTCAGAAATGTGGAAAATGGTCCGTTTTCAAATGTTTTATTTTTGAACGTCAGTTCACATTTGTAGGTGGATCATCAGTGTTAGAGCTAAAATTAGCATGTTTAAAGTGATTTTCATGCTTCCAGGGGCCCTAAACACAAGATTTATGGAATGGTTAAAAGTGCATGAAAATGGCCAATTTACTAACTCTGAGTTCTCAAAAAGGGTTTCTTCACCCCGGGAAGTTAATTAAATACCATTTGGAGGCATTTAATGTTCGAGCAAAAACGGCTGATTTTCGACAAAAGAGATAACACCCCCCATTACGTCATGCTTCAGAAATGTGGAAAATGGTCCGTTTTCAAATGTTTTATTTTTGAACGTCAGTTCACATTTGTAGGTGGATCATCAGTGTTAGCGCTAAAATTAGCATGTTTAAAGTGATTTTCATGCTTCCAGGGGCCCTAAACACAAGATTTATGGAATGGTTAAAAGTGAATGAAAATGGCCAATTACTCACTCTGAGTTCTCAAAAAGGGTTTCTTTACCCCAGGAAGTTAATTAAATACCATTTGGAGGCATTTAATGTTCGAGCAAAAACAGCTGATTTTCGACAAAAGAGATAACACCCCCCCATTACGTCATGCTTCAGAAATGTGGGAAATGGTCCGTTTTCAAATGTTTTATTTTTGAACGTCAGTTCACATTTGTAGGTGGATCATCAGTGTTAGAGCTAAAATTAGCATGTTTAAAGTGATTTTCATGCTTCCAGGGGCTCGGGAAGTTAATTAAATACTATTTGGAGGCATTTAATGTTTGAGCAAAAACGGCTGATTTTCGACAAAAGAGATAACACCCCCCCATTACGTCATGCTTCAGAAATGTGGAAAATGGTCCGTTTTCAAATGTTTTATTTTTGAAAGTGAGTTCACATTTGTAGGTGGATCATCAGTGTTAGAGCTAAAATTAGCATGTTTAAAGTGATTTTCATGCTTCCAGGGGCTCGGGAAGTTAAATAAATACCATTTGGAGGCATTTAATGTTCGAGCAAAAACGGCTGATTTTCGACAAAAGAGATAACACCCCCCTATTACGTCATGCTTCAGAAATGTGGAAAATGGTCCGTTTTCAAATGTTTTATTTTTGAACGTCAGTTCACATTTGTAGGTGGATCATCAGTGTTAGAGCTCAAATTAGCATGTTTAAAGTGATTTTCATGCTTCCAGGGGCTCGGGAAGTGAATTAAATACTATTTGGAGGCATTTAATGTTCAAGCAAAAACGGCTGATTTTCGACAAAAGAGATAACACCCCCCCATTACGTCATGCTTCAGAAATGTGGAAAATGGTCCGTTTTCAAATGTTTTATTTTTGAACGTCAGTTCACATTTGTAGGTGGATCATCAGTGTTAGAGCTAAAATTAGCATGTTTAAAGTGATTTTCATGCTTCCAGGGGCCCTAAACACAAGATTTATGGAATGGTTAAAAGTGCATGAAAATGGCCAATTTACTCACTCTGAGTTCTCAAAAAGGGTTTCTTCACCCCAGGAAGTTAATTAAATACCATTTGGAGGCATTTATTGTTCGAGCAAAAACGGCTGATTTTCGACAAAAGAGATAACACCCCCCCCATTACGTCATGCTTCAGAAATGTGGAAAATGGTCCGTTTTCAAATGTTTTATTTTTGAACGTCAGTTCACATTTGTAGGTGGATCATCAGTGTTAGAGCTAAAATTAGCATGTTTAAAGTGATTATCATGCTTCCAGGGGCTCGGGAAGTTAATTAAATACCATTTGGAGGCATTTAATGTTCGAGCAAATACGGCTGGTTTTCGACAAAAGAGATAACACCCCCCCATTACGTCATACTTCAGAAATGTGGAAAATGGTCCGTTTTCAAATGTTTTATTTTTGAACGTCAGTTCACATTTGTAGGTGGATCATCAGTGTTAGAGCTAAAATTAGCATGTTTAAAGTGATTTTCATGCTTCCAGGGGCCCTAAACACAAGATTTATGGAATGGTTAAAAGTGCATGAAAATGGCCAATTACTCACTCTGAGTTCTCAAAAAGGGTTTCTTCACCCCGGGAAGTTAATTAAATACCATTTGGAGGCATTTAATGTTCGAGCAAAAACAGCTGATTTTCGACAAAAGAGATAACACCCCCCCATTACGTCATGCTTCAGAAATGTGGAAAATGGTCTGTTTTCAAATGTTTTATTTTTGAACATCAGTTCACATTTGTAGGTGGATCGTCAGTGTTAGAGCTAAAATTAGCATGTTTAAAGTGATTTTCATGCTTCCAGGGGCTCGGGAAGTGAATTAAATACTATTTGGAGGCATTTAATGTTTGAGCAAAATTGGCTGATTTTCGACAAAAGAGATAACACCCCCCCATTACGTCATGCTTCACAAATGTGGAAAATGGTCCGTTTTCAAATGTTTTATTTTTGAACGTCAGTTCACATTTGTAGGTGGATCATCAGTGTTAGAGCTAAAATTAGCATGTTTAAAGTGATTTTCATGCTTCCAGGGGCCCTAAACACAAGATTTATGGAATGGTTAAAAGTGCATGAAAATGGCCAATTTACTCACTCTGAGTTCTCAAAAAGGGTTTCTTCACCCCGGGAAGGTAATTAAATACCATTTGGAGGCATTTAATGTTCGAGCAAAAACGGCTGATTTTCGACAAAAGAGATAACACCCCCCCATTACGTCATGCTTCAGAAATGTGGAAAATGGTCAGTTTTCAAATGTTTTATTTTTGAACGTCAGTTCACATTTGTAGGTGGATCATCAGTGTTAGAGCTAAAATTAGCATGTTTAAAGTGATTTTCATGCATCCAGGGGCCCTAAACACAAGATTTATGGAATGGTTAAAAGTGCATGAAAATGGCCAATTTACTCACTCTGAGTTCTCAAAAAGGGTTTCTTCACCCCGGGAAGTTAATTAAATACCATTTGGAGGCATTTAATGTTCGAGCAAAAACGGCTGATTTTCGACAAAAGAGATAACACCCCCCCATCACGTCATGCTTCAGAAATGTGGAAAATGGTCCATTTTCAAATGTTTTATTTTTGAACGTCAGTTCACATTTGTAGGTGGATCATCAGTGTTAGAGCTAAAATTAGCATGTTTAAAGTGATTTTCATGCTTCCAGGGGCTCGGGAAGTTAATTAAATACTATTTGGAGGCATTTAATGTTTGAGCAAAAACGGCTGATTTTCGACAAAAGAGATAACACCCCCCCATTACGTCATGCTTCAGAAATGTGGAAAATGGTCCGTTTTCAAATGTTTTATTTTTGAACGTCAGTTCACATTTGTAGGTGGATCATCAGTGTTAGCGCTAAAATTAGCATGTTTAAAGTGATTTTCATGCTTCCAGGGGCCCTAAACACAAGATTTATGGAATGGTTAAAAGTGAATGAAAATGGCCAATTACTCACTCTGAGTTCTCAAAAAGGGTTTCTTTACCCCGGGAAGTTAATTAAATACCATTTGGAGGCATTTAATGTTCGAGCAAAAACAGCTGATTTTCGACAAAAGAGATAACACCCCCCCATTACGTCATGCTTCAGAAATGTGGGAAATGGTCCGTTTTCAAATGTTTTATTTTTGAACGTCAGTTCACATTTGTAGGTGGATCATCAGTGTTAGAGCTAAAATTAGCATGTTTAAAGTGATTTTCATGCTTCCAGGGGCTCGGGAAGTTAATTAAATACTATTTGGAGGCATTTAATGTTTGAGCAAAAACGGCTGATTTTCGACAAAAGAGATAACACCCCCCCATTACGTCATGCTTCAGAAATGTGGAAAATGGTCCGTTTTCAAATGTTTTATTTTTGAAAGTGAGTTCACATTTGTAGGTGGATCATCAGTGTTAGAGCTAAAATTAGCATGTTTAAAGTGATTTTCATGCTTCCAGGGGCTCGGGAAGTTAAATAAATACCATTTGGAGGCATTTAATGTTCGAGCAAAAACGGCTGATTTTCGACAAAAGAGATAACACCCCCCTATTACGTCATGCTTCAGAAATGTGGAAAATGGTCCGTTTTCAAATGTTTTATTTTTGAACGTCAGTTCACATTTGTAGGTGGATCATCAGTGTTAGAGCTCAAATTAGCATGTTTAAAGTGATTTTCATGCTTCCAGGGGCTCGGGAAGTGAATTAAATACTATTTGGAGGCATTTAATGTTCAAGCAAAAACGGCTGATTTTCGACAAAAGAGATAACACCCCCCCATTACGTCATGCTTCAGAAATGTGGAAAATGGTCCGTTTTCAAATGTTTTATTTTTGAACGTCAGTTCACATTTGTAGGTGGATCATCAGTGTTAGAGCTAAAATTAGCATGTTTAAAGTGATTTTCATGCTTCCAGGGGCCCTAAACACAAGATTTATGGAATGGTTAAAAGTGCATGAAAATGGCCAATTTACTCACTCTGAGTTCTCAAAAAGGGTTTCTTCACCCCAGGAAGTTAATTAAATACCATTTGGAGGCATTTATTGTTCGAGCAAAAACGGCTGATTTTCGACAAAAGAGATAACACCCCCCCCATTACGTCATGCTTCAGAAATGTGGAAAATGGTCCGTTTTCAAATGTTTTATTTTTGAACGTCAGTTCACATTTGTAGGTGGATCATCAGTGTTAGAGCTAAAATTAGCATGTTTAAAGTGATTATCATGCTTCCAGGGGCTCGGGAAGTTAATTAAATACCATTTGGAGGCATTTAATGTTCGAGCAAATACGGCTGGTTTTCGACAAAAGAGATAACACCCCCCCATTACGTCATACTTCAGAAATGTGGAAAATGGTCCGTTTTCAAATGTTTTATTTTTGAACGTCAGTTCACATTTGTAGGTGGATCATCAGTGTTAGAGCTAAAATTAGCATGTTTAAAGTGATTTTCATGCTTCCAGGGGCCCTAAACACAAGATTTATGGAATGGTTAAAAGTGCATGAAAATGGCCAATTACTCACTCTGAGTTCTCAAAAAGGGTTTCTTCACCCCGGGAAGTTAATTAAATACCATTTGGAGGCATTTAATGTTCGAGCAAAAACAGCTGATTTTCGACAAAAGAGATAACACCCCCCCATTACGTCATGCTTCAGAAATGTGGAAAATGGTCTGTTTTCAAATGTTTTATTTTTGAACGTCAGTTCACATTTGTAGGTGGATCATCAGTGTTAGAGCTAAAATTAGCATGTTTAAAGTGATTTTCATGCTTCCAGGGGCTCGGGAAGTGAATTAAATACTATTTGGAGGCATTTAATGTTTGAGCAAAAACGGCTGATTTTCGACAAAAGAGATAACACCCCCCCATTACGTCATGCTTCACAAATGTGGAAAATGGTCCGTTTTCAAATGTTTTATTTTTGAACGTCAGTTCACATTTGTAGGTGGATCATCAGTGTTAGAGCTAAAATTAGCATGTTTAAAGTGATTTTCATGCTTCCAGGGGCCCTAAACACAAGATTTATGGAATGGTTAAAAGTGCATGAAAATGGCCAATTTACTCACTCTGAGTTCTCAAAAAGGGTTTCTTCACCCCGGGAAGGTAATTAAATACCATTTGGAGGCATTTAATGTTCGAGCAAAAACGGCTGATTTTCGACAAAAGAGATAACACCCCCCCATTACGTCATGCTTCAGAAATGTGGAAAATGGTCAGTTTTCAAATGTTTTATTTTTGAACGTCAGTTCACATTTGTAGGTGGATCATCAGTGTTAGAGCTAAAATTAGCATGTTTAAAGTGATTTTCATGCATCCAGGGGCCCTAAACACAAGATTTATGGAATGGTTAAAAGTGCATGAAAATGGCCAATTTACTCACTCTGAGTTCTCAAAAAGGGTTTCTTCACCCCGGGAAGTTAATTAAATACCATTTGGAGGCATTTAATGTTCGAGCAAAAACGGCTGATTTTCGACAAAAGAGATAACACCCCCCCATCACGTCATGCTTCAGAAATGTGGAAAATGGTCCATTTTCAAATGTTTTATTTTTGAACGTCAGTTCACATTTGTAGGTGGATCATCAGTGTTAGAGCTAAAATTAGCATGTTTAAAGTGATTTTCATGCTTCCAGGGGCTCGGGAAGTTAATTAAATACTATTTGGAGGCATTTAATGTTTGAGCAAAAACGGCTGATTTTCGACAAAAGAGATAACACCCCCCCATTACGTCATGCTTCAGAAATGTGGAAAATGGTCCGTTTTCAAATGTTTTATTTTTGAAAGTCAGTTCACATTTGTAGGTGGATCATCAGTGTTAGAGCTAAAATTAGCATGTTTAAAGTGATTTTCATGCTTCCAGGGGCTCGGGAAGTTAAATAAATACCATTTGGAGGCATTTAATGTTCGAGCAAAAACGGCTGATTTTCGACAAAAGAGATAACACCCCCCTATTACGTCATGCTTCAGAAATGTGGAAAATGGTCCGTTTTCAAATGTTTTATTTTTGAACGTCAGTTCACATTTGTAGGTGGATCATCAGTGTTAGAGCTCAAATTAGCATGTTTAAAGTGATTTTCATGCTTCCAGGGGCTCGGGAAGTGAATTAAATACTATTTGGAGGCATTTAATGTTCAAGCAAAAACGGCTGATTTTCGACAAAAGAGATAACACCCCCCCATTACGTCATGCTTCAGAAATGTAAAAAATGGTCCGTTTTCAAATGTTTTATTTTTGAACGTCAGTTCACATTTGTAGGTGGATCATCAGTGTTAGAGCTAAAATTAGCATGTTTAAAGTGATTTTCATGCTTCCAGGGGCTCGGGAAGTTAATTAAATACCATTTGGAGGCATTTAATGTTCGAGCAAAAATGGCTGATTTTCGACAAAAGAGATAACACCCCCCCATTACGTCATGCTTCAGAAATGTGGAAAATGGTCCGTTTTCAAATGTTTTATTTTTGAACGTCAGTTCACATTTGTAGGTGGATCATCAGTGTTAGAGCTAACATTGGCATGTTTAAAGTGATTTTCATGCTTCCAGGGGCCCTAAACACAAGATTTATGGATTGGTTAAAAGTGCATGAAAATGGCCAATTTACTCACTCTGAGTTCTCAAAAAGGGTTTCTTCACTCCGGGAAGTTAATTAAATACCATTTGGAGGCATTTAATGTTCGAGCAAAAACGGCTGATTTTCGACAAAAGAGATAACACCCCCCCATTACGTCATGCTTCAGAAATGTGGAAAATGGTCCGTTTTCAAATGTTTTATTTTTGAACGTCAGTTCACATTTGTAGGTGGATCATCAGTGTTAGAGCTAAACTTAGCATGTTTAAAGTGATTTTCATGCTTCCAGGGGCTCGGGAAGTTAATTAAATACCATTTGGAGGCATTTAATGTTCGAGCAAAAACGGCTGGTTTTCGACAAAAGAGATAATACCCCCCCATTACGTCATGCTTCAGAAATGTGGAAAATGGTCCGTTTTCAAATGTTTTATTTTTGAACGTCAGTTCACATTTGTAGGTGGATCATCAGTGTTAGAGCTAAAATTAGCATGTTTAAAGTGATTTTCATGCTTCCAGGGGCCCTAAACACAAGATTTATGGAATGGTTAAAAGTGCATGAAAATGGCCAATTACTCACTCTGAGTTCTCAAAAAGGGTTTCTTCACCCCGGGAAGTTAATTAAATACCATTTGGAGGCATTTAATGTTCGAGCAAAAACAGCTGATTTTCGACAAAAGAGATAACACCCCCCCATTACGTCATGCTTCAGAAATGTGGAAAATGGTCCGTTTTCAAATGTTTTATTTTTGAACGTCAGTTCGCATTTGTAGGTGGATCATCAGTGTTAGAGCTAAAATTAGCATGTTTAAAGTGATTTTCATGCTTCCAGGGGCTCGGGAAGTGAATTAAATACTATTTCGAGGCATTTAATGTGTGAGCAAAAACGGCTGATTTTCGACAAAAGAGATAACACCCCCCCATTACGTCATGCTTCAGAAATGTGGAAAATGGTCCGTTTTCAAATGTTTTATTTTTGAACGTCAGTTCACATTTGTAGGTGGATCATCAGTGTTAGAGCTAAAATTATCATGTTTAAAGTGATTTTCATGCTTCCAGGGGCCCTAAACACAAGATTTATGGAATGGTTAAAAGTGCATGAAAATGGCCAATTTACTCACTCTGAGTTCTCAAAAAGGGTTTCTTCACCCCGGGAAGTTAATTAAATACCATTTGGAGGCATTTAATGTTCGAGCAAAAACGGCTGATTTTCGACAAAAGAGATAACACCCCCCCATTACGTCATGCTTCAGAAATGTGGAAAATGGTCCGTTTTCAAATGTTTTATTTTTGAACGTCAGTTCACATTTGTAGGTGGATCATCAGTGTTAGAGCTAAAATTAGCATGTTTAAAGTGATTTTCATGCTTCCAGGGGCCCTAAACACAAGATTTATGGAATGGTTAAAAGTGCATGAAAATGGCCAATTTACTAACTCTGAGTTCTCGAAAAGGGTTTCTTCACCCCGGGAAGTTAATTAAATACCATTTGGAGGCATTTAATGTTCGAGCAAAAACGGCTGATTTTCGACAATAGAGATAACACCCCCCATTACGTCATGCTTCAGAAATGTGGAAAATGGTCCGTTTTCAAATGTTTTATTTTTGAACGTCAGTTCACATTTGTAGGTGGATCATCAGTGTTAGCGCTAAAATTAGCATGTTTAAAGTGATTTTCATGCTTCCAGGGGCCCTAAACACAAGATTTATGGAATGGTTAAAAGTGAATGAAAATGGCCAATTACTCACTCTGAGTTCTCAAAAAGGGTTTCTTTACCCCGGGAAGTTAATTAAATACCATTTGGAGGCATTTAATGTTCGAGCAAAAACAGCTGATTTTCGACAAAAGAGATAACACCCCCCCATTACGTCATGCTTCAGAAATGTGGGAAATGGTCCGTTTTCAAATGTTTTATTTTTGAACGTCAGTTCACATTTGTAGGTGGATCATCAGTGTTAGAGCTAAAATTAGCATGTTTAAAGTGATTTTCATGCTTCCAGGGGCTCGGGAAGTTAATTAAATACTATTTGGAGGCATTTAATGTTTGAGCAAAAACGGCTGATTTTCGACAAAAGAGATAACACCCCCCCATTACGTCATGCTTCAGAAATGTGGAAAATGGTCCGTTTTCAAATGTTTTATTTTTGAAAGTGAGTTCACATTTGTAGGTGGATCATCAGTGTTAGAGCTAAAATTAGCATGTTTAAAGTGATTTTCATGCTTCCAGGGGCTCGGGAAGTTAAATAAATACCATTTGGAGGCATTTAATGTTCGAGCAAAAACGGCTGATTTTCGACAAAAGAGATAACACCCCCCTATTACGTCATGCTTCAGAAATGTGGAAAATGGTCCGTTTTCAAATGTTTTATTTTTGAACGTCAGTTCACATTTGTAGGTGGATCATCAGTGTTAGAGCTCAAATTAGCATGTTTAAAGTGATTTTCATGCTTCCAGGGGCTCGGGAAGTGAATTAAATACTATTTGGAGGCATTTAATGTTCAAGCAAAAACGGCTGATTTTCGACAAAAGAGATAACACCCCCCCATTACGTCATGCTTCAGAAATGTGGAAAATGGTCCGTTTTCAAATGTTTTATTTTTGAACGTCAGTTCACATTTGTAGGTGGATCATCAGTGTTAGAGCTAAAATTAGCATGTTTAAAGTGATTTTCATGCTTCCAGGGGCTCGGGAAGTTAATTAAATACCATTTGGAGGCATTTAATGTTCGAGCAAAAATGGCTGATTTTCGACAAAAGAGATAACACCCCCCCCATTACGTCATGCTTCAGAAATGTGGAAAATGGTCCGTTTTCAAATGTTTTATTTTTGAACGTCAGTTCACATTTGTAGGTGGATCATCAGTGTTAGAGCTAACATTGGCATGTTTAAAGTGATTTTCATGCTTCCAGGGGCCCTAAACACAAGATTTATGGAATGGTTAAAAGTGCATGAAAATGGCCAATTTACTCACTCTGAGTTCTCAAAAAGGGTTTCTTCACCCCGGGAAGTTAATTAAATACCATTTGGAGGCATTTAATGTTCGAGCAAAAACGGCTTATTTTTCGACAAAAGAGATAACACCCCCCCATTACGTCATGCTTCAGAAATGTGGAAAATGATCCATTTTCAAATGTTTTATTTTTGAACCTCAGTTCACATTTGTAGGTGGATCATCAGTGTGAGAGCTAAAATTAGCATGTTTAAAGTGATTTTCATGCTTCCAAGGGCTCGGGAAGTTAATTAAATACCATTTGGAGGCATTTAATGTTCGAGCAAAAACGGCTGATTTTCGACAAAAGAGATAACACCCCCCCCATTACGTCATGCTTCAGAAATGTGGAAAATGGTCCGTTTTCAAATGTTTTATTTTTGAACCTCAGTTCACATTTGTAGGTGGATCATCAGTGTTAGAGCTAAAATTAGCATGTTTAAAGTGATTTTCATGCTTCCAGGGGCCCTAAACACAAGATTTATGGAATGGTTAAAAGTGCATGAAAATGGCTAATTTACTCACTCTGAGTTCTCAAAAAGGGTTTCTTCACCCCAGGAAGTTAATTAAATACCATTTGGAGGCATTTATTGTTCGAGCAAAAACGGCTGATTTTCGACAAAAGAGATAACACCCCCCCATTACGTCATGCTTCAGAAATGTGGAAAATGGTCCGTTTTCAAATGTTTTATTTTTGAACGTCAGTTCACATTTGTAGGTGGATCATCAGTGTTAGAGCTAAAATTAGCATGTTTAAAGTGATTATCATGCTTCCAGGGGCTCGGGAAGTTAATTAAATACCATTTGGAGGCATTTAATGTTCGAGCAAATACGGCTGGTTTTCGACAAAAGAGATAACACCCCCCCATTACGTCATGCTTCAGAAATGTGGAAAATGGTCCGTTTTCAAATGTTTTATTTTTGAACGTCAGTTCACATTTGTAGGTGGATCATCAGTGTTAGAGCTAAAATTAGCATGTTTAAAGTGATTTTCATGCTTCCAGGGGCCCTAAACACAAGATTTATGGAATGGTTAAAAGTGCATGAAAATGGCCAATTACTCACTCTGAGTTCTCAAAAAGGGTTTCTTCACCCCGGGAAGTTAATTAAATACCATTTGGAGGCATTTAATGTTCGAGCAAAAACAGCTGATTTTCGACAAAAGAGATAACACCCCCCCATTACGTCATGCTTCAGAAATGTGGAAAATGGTCTGTTTTCAAATGTTTTATTTTTGAACGTCAGTTCACATTTGTAGGTGGATCATCAGTGTTAGAGCTAAAATTAGCATGTTTAAAGTGATTTTCATGCTTCCAGGGGCTCGGGAAGTGAATTAAATACTATTTGGAGGCATTTCATGTTTGAGCAAAAACGGCTGATTTTCGACAAAAGAGATAACACCCCCCCATTACGTCATGCTTCACAAATGTGGAAAATGGTCCGTTTTCAAATGTTTTATTTTTGAACGTCAGTTCACATTTGTAGGTGTATCATCAGTGTTAGAGCTAAAATTAGCATGTTTAAAGTGATTTTCATGCTTCCAGGGGCCCTAAACACAAGATTTATGGAATGGTTAAAAGTGCATGAAAATGGCCAATTTACTCACTCTGAGTTCTCAAAAAGGGTTTCTTCACCCCGGGAAGGTAATTAAATACCATTTGGAGGCATTTAATGTTCGAGCAAAAACGGCTGATTTTCGACAAAAGAGATAACACCCCCCCATTACGTCATGCTTCAGAAATGTGGAAAATGGTCCGTTTTCAAATGTTTTATTTTTGAACGTCAGTTCACATTTGTAGGTGGATCATCAGTGTTAGAGCTCAAATTAGCATGTTTAAAGTGATTTTCATGCTTCCAGGGGCTCGGGAAGTGAATTAAATACTATTTGGAGGCATTTAATGTTCAAGCAAAAACGGCTGATTTTCGACAAAAGAGATAACACCCCCCCATTACGTCATGCTTCAGAAATGTGGAAAATGGTCCGTTTTCAAATGTTTTATTTTTGAACGTCAGTTCACATTTGTAGGTGGATCATCAGTGTTAGAGCTAAAATTAGCATGTTTAAAGTGATTTTCATGCTTCCAGGGGCTCGGGAAGTTAATTAAATACCATTTGGAGGCATTTAATGTTCGAGCAAAAATGGCTGATTTTCGACAAAAGAGATAACACCCCCCCATTACGTCATGCTTCAGAAATGTGGAAAATGGTCCGTTTTCAAATGTTTTATTTTTGAACGTCAGTTCACATTTGTAGGTGGATCATCAGTGTTAGAGCTAACATTGGCATGTTTAAAGTGATTTTCATGCTTCCAGGGGCCCTAAACACAAGATTTATGGAATGGTTAAAAGTGCATGAAAATGGCCAATTTACTCACTCTGAGTTCTCAAAAAGGGTTTCTTCACCCCGGGAAGTTAATTAAATACCATTTGGAGGCATTTAATGTTCGAGCAAAAACGGCTTATTTTTCGACAAAAGAGATAACACCCCCCCATTACGTCATGCTTCAGAAATGTGGAAAATGATCCATTTTCAAATGTTTTATTTTTGAACGTCAGTTCACATTTGTAGGTGGATCATCAGTGTGAGAGCTAAAATTAGCATGTTTAAAGTGATTTTCATGCTTCCAAGGGCTCGGGAAGTTAATTAAATACCATTTGGAGGCATTTAATGTTCGAGCAAAAACGGCTGATTTTCGACAAAAGAGATAACACCCCCCCCCCCATTACGTCATGCTTCAGAAATGTGGAAAATGGTCCGTTTTCAAATGTTTTATTTTTGAACGTCAGTTCACATTTGTAGGTGGATCATCAGTGTTAGAGCTAAAATTAGCATGTTTAAAGTGATTTTCATGCTTCCAGGGGCCCTAAACACAAGATTTATGGAATGGTTAAAAGTGCATGAAAATGGCTAATTTACTCACTCTGAGTTCTCAAAAAGGGTTTCTTCACCCCAGGAAGTTAATTAAATACCATTTGGAGGCATTTATTGTTCGAGCAAAAACGGCTGATTTTCGACAAAAGAGATAACACCCCCCATTACGTCATGCTTCAGAAATGTGGAAAATGGTCCGTTTTCAAATGTTTTATTTTTGAACGTCAGTTCACATTTGTAGGTGGATCATCAGTGTTAGAGCTAAAATTAGCATGTTTAAAGTGATTATCATGCTTCCAGGGGCTCGGGAAGTTAATTAAATACCATTTGGAGGCATTTAATGTTCGAGCAAATACGGCTGGTTTTCGACAAAAGAGATAACACCCCCCCATTACGTCATGCTTCAGAAATGTGGAAAATGGTCCGTTTTCAAATGTTTTATTTTTGAACGTCAGTTCACATTTGTAGGTGGATCATCAGTGTTAGAGCTAAAATTAGCATGTTTAAAGTGATTTTCATGCTTCCAGGGGCCCTAAACACAAGATTTATGGAATGGTTAAAAGTGCATGAAAATGGCCAATTACTCACTCTGCGTTCTCAAAAAGGGTTTCTTCACCCCGGGAAGTTAATTAAATACCATTTGGAGGCATTTAATGTTCGAGCAAAAACAGCTGATTTTCGACAAAAGAGATAACACCCCCCCATTACGTCATGCTTCAGAAATGTGGAAAATGGTCTGTTTTCAAATGTTTTATTTTTGAACGTCAGTTCACATTTGTAGGTGGATCATCAGTGTTAGAGCTAAAATTAGCATGTTTAAAGTGATTTTCATGCTTCCAGGGGCTCGGGAAGTTAATTAAATACCATTTGGAGGCATTTAATGTTTGAGCAAAAACGGCTGATTTTCGACAAAAGAGATAACACCCCCCCATTACGTCATGCTTCAGAAATGTGGAAAATGGTCCGTTTTTAAATGTTTTATTTTTGAACGTCAGTTCACATTTGTAGGTGGATCATCAGTGTTAGAGCTAAAATTAGCATGTTTAAAGTGATTTTCATGCTTCCAGGGGCCCTAAACACAAGATTTATGGAATGGTTAAAAGTGCATGAAAATGGCCAATTTACTCACTCTGAGTTCTCAAAAAGGGTTTCTTCACCCCAGGAAGTTAATTAAATACCATTTGGAGGCATTTATTGTTCGAGCAAAAACGGCTGATTTTCGACAAAAGAGATAACACCCCCCCATTACGTCATGCTTCAGAAATGTGGAAAATGGTCCGTTTTCAAATGTTTTATTTTTGAACGTCAGTTCACATTTGTAGGTGGATCATCAGTGTTAGAGCTAAAATTAGCATGTTTAAAGTGATTATCATGCTTCCAGGGGCTCGGGAAGTTAATTAAATACCATTTGGAGGCATTTAATGTTCGAGCAAATACGGCTGGTTTTCGACAAAAGAGATAACACCCCCCCATTACGTCATGCTTCAGAAATGTGGAAAATGGTCCGTTTTCAAATGTTTTATTTTTGAACGTCAGTTCACATTTGTAGGTGGATCATCAGTGTTAGAGCTAAAATTAGCATGTTTAAAGTTATTTTCATGCTTCCAGGGGCCCTAAACACAAGATTTATGGAATGGTTAAAAGTGCATGAAAATGGCCAATTACTCACTCTGAGTTCTCAAAAAGGGTTTCTTCACCCCGGGAAGTTAATTAAATACCATTTGGAGGCATTTAATGTTCGAGCAAAAACAGCTGATTTTCGACAAAAGAGATAACACCCCCCCATTACGTCATGCTTCAGAAATGTGGAAAATGGTCTGTTTTCAAATGTTTTATTTTTGAACGTCAGTTCACATTTGTAGGTGGATCATCAGTGTTAGAGCTAAAATTAGCATGTTTAAAGTGATTTTCATGCTTCCAGGGGCTCGGGAAGTGAATTAAATACTATTTGGAGGCATTTAATGTTTGAGCAAAAACGGCTGATTTTCGACAAAAGAGATAACACCCCCCCCATTACGTCATGCTTCACAAATGTGGAAAATGGTCCGTTTTCAAATGTTTTATTTTTGAACGTCAGTTCACATTTGTAGATGGATCATCAGTGTTAGAGCTAAAATTAGCATGTTTAAAGTGATTTTCATGCTTCCAGGGGCCCTAAACACAAGATTTATGGAATGGTTAAAAGTGCATGAAAATGGCCAATTTACTCACTCTGAGTTCTCAAAAAGGGTTTCTTCACCCCGGGAAGGTAATTAAATACCATTTGGAGGCATTTAATGTTCGAGCAAAAACGGCTGATTTTCGACAAAAGAGATAACACCCCCCCATTACGTCATGCTTCAGAAATGTGGAAAATGGTCAGTTTTCAAATGTTTTATTTTTGAACGTCAGTTCACATTTGTAGGTGGATCATCAGTGTTAGAGCTAAAATTAGCATGTTTAAAGTGATTTTCATGCATCCAGGGGCCCTAAACACAAGATTTATGGAATGGTTAAAAGTGCATGAAAATGGCCAATTTACTCACTCTGAGTTCTCAAAAAGGGTTTCTTCACCCCGGGAAGTTAATTAAATACCATTTGGAGGCATTTAATGTTCGAGCAAAAACGGCTGATTTTCGACAAAAGAGATAACACCCCCCCATCACGTCATGCTTCAGAAATGTGGAAAATGGTCCATTTTCAAATGTTTTATTTTTGAACGTCAGTTCACATTTGTAGGTGGATCATCAGTGTTAGCGCTAAAATTAGCATGTTTAAAGTGATTTTCATGCTTCCAGGGGCCCTAAACACAAGATTTATGGAATGGTTAAAAGTGAATGAAAATGGCCAATTACTCACTCTGAGTTCTCAAAAAGGGTTTCTTCACCCCGGGAAGTTAATTAAATACCATTTGGAGGCATTTAATGTTCGAGCAAAAACAGCTGATTTTCGACAAAAGAGATAACACCCCCCCATTACGTCATGCTTCAGAAATGTGGGAAATGGTCCGTTTTCAAATGTTTTATTTTTGAACGTCAGTTCACATTTGTAGGTGGATCATCAGTGTTAGAGCTAAAATTAGCATGTTTAAAGTGATTTTCATGCTTCCAGGGGCTCGGGAAGTTAATTAAATACTATTTGGAGGCATTTAATGTTTGAGCAAAAACGGCTGATTTTCGACAAAAGAGATAACACCCCCCTATTACGTCATGCTTCAGAAATGTGGAAAATGGTCCGTTTTCAAATGTTTTATTTTTGAAAGTCAGTTCACATTTGTAGGTGGATCATCAGTGTTAGAGCTAAAATTAGCATGTTTAAAGTGATTTTCATGCTTCCAGGGGCTCGGGAAGTTAAATAAATACCATTTGGAGGCATTTAATGTTCGAGCAAAAACGGCTGATTTTCGACAAAAGAGATAACACCCCCCTATTACGTCATGCTTCAGAAATGTGGAAAATGGTCCGTTTTCAAATGTTTTATTTTTGAACGTCAGTTCACATTTGTAGGTGGATCATCAGTGTTAGAGCTCAAATTAGCATGTTTAAAGTGATTTTCATGCTTCCAGGGGCTCGGGAAGTGAATTAAATACTATTTGGAGGCATTTAATGTTCAAGCAAAAACGGCTGATTTTCGACAAAAGAGATAACACCCCCCCATTACGTCATGCTTCAGAAATGTGGAAAATGGTCCGTTTTCAAATGTTTTATTTTTGAACGTCAGTTCACATTTGTAGGTGGATCATCAGTGTTAGAGCTAAAATTAGCATGTTTAAAGTGATTTTCATGCATCCAGGGGCCCTAAACACAAGATTTATGGAATGGTTAAAAGTGCATGAAAATGGCCAATTTACTCACTCTGAGTTCTCAAAAAGGGTTTCTTCACCCCGGGAAGTTAATTAAATACCATTTGGAGGCATTTAATGTTCGAGCAAAAACGGCTGATTTTCGACAAAAGAGATAACACCCCCCCATCACGTCATGCTTCAGAAATGTGGAAAATGGTCCATTTTCAAATGTTTTATTTTTGAACGTCAGTTCACATTTGTAGGTGGATCATCAGTGTTAGAGCTAAAATTAGCATGTTTAAAGTGATTTTCATGCTTCCAGGGGCTCGGGAAGTTAATTAAATACTATTTGGAGGCATTTAATGTTTGAGCAAAAACGGCTGATTTTCGACAAAAGAGATAACACCCCCCCATTACGTCATGCTTCAGAAATGTGGAAAATGGTCCGTTTTCAAATGTTTTATTTTTGAAAGTCAGTTCACATTTGTAGGTGGATCATCAGTGTTAGAGCTAAAATTAGCATGTTTTAAGTGATTTTCATGCTTCCAGGGGCTCGGGAAGTTAAATAAATACCATTTGGAGGCATTTAATGTTCGAGCAAAAACGGCTGATTTTCGACAAAAGAGATAACACCCCCCTATTACGTCATGCTTCAGAAATGTGGAAAATGGTCCGTTTTCAAATGTTTTATTTTTGAACGTCAGTTCACATTTGTAGGTGGATCATCAGTGTTAGAGCTCAAATTAGCATGTTTAAAGTGATTTTCATGCTTCCAGGGGCTCGGGAAGTGAATTAAATACTATTTGGAGGCATTTAATGTTCAAGCAAAAACGGCTGATTTTCGACAAAAGAGATAACACCCCCCCATTACGTCATGCTTCAGAAATGTAAAAAATGGTCCGTTTTCAAATGTTTTATTTTTGAACGTCAGTTCACATTTGTAGGTGGATCATCAGTGTTAGAGCTAAAATTAGCATGTTTAAAGTGATTTTCATGCTTCCAGGGGCTCGGGAAGTTAATTAAATACCATTTGGAGGCATTTAATGTTCGAGCAAAAATGGCTGATTTTCGACAAAAGAGATAACACCCCCCCATTACGTCATGCTTCAGAAATGTGGAAAATGGTCCGTTTTCAAATGTTTTATTTTTGAACGTCAGTTCACATTTGTAGGTGGATCATCAGTGTTAGAGCTAACATTGGCATGTTTAAAGTGATTTTCATGCTTCCAGGGGCCCTAAACACAAGATTTATGGATTGGTTAAAAGTGCATGAAAATGGCCAATTTACTCACTCTGAGTTCTCAAAAAGGGTTTCTTCACTCCGGGAAGTTAATTAAATACCATTTGGAGGCATTTAATGTTCGAGCAAAAACGGCTGATTTTCGACAAAAGAGATAACACCCCCCCATTACGTCATGCTTCAGAAATGTGGAAAATGGTCCGTTTTCAAATGTTTTATTTTTGAACGTCAGTTCACATTTGTAGGTGGATCATCAGTGTTAGAGCTAAACTTAGCATGTTTAAAGTGATTTTCATGCTTCCAGGGGCTCGGGAAGTTAATTAAATACCATTTGGAGGCATTTAATGTTCGAGCAAAAACGGCTGGTTTTCGACAAAAGAGATAATACCCCCCCATTACGTCATGCTTCAGAAATGTGGAAAATGGTCCGTTTTCAAATGTTTTATTTTTGAACGTCAGTTCACATTTGTAGGTGGATCATCAGTGTTAGAGCTAAAATTAGCATGTTTAAAGTGATTTTCATGCTTCCAGGGGCCCTAAACACAAGATTTATGGAATGGTTAAAAGTGCATGAAAATGGCCAATTACTCACTCTGAGTTCTCAAAAAGGGTTTCTTCACCCCGGGAAGTTAATTAAATACCATTTGGAGGCATTTAATGTTCGAGCAAAAACAGCTGATTTTCGACAAAAGAGATAACACCCCCCCATTACGTCATGCTTCAGAAATGTGGAAAATGGTCCGTTTTCAAATGTTTTATTTTTGAACGTCAGTTCGCATTTGTAGGTGGATCATCAGTGTTAGAGCTAAAATTAGCATGTTTAAAGTGATTTTCATGCTTCCAGGGGCTCGGGAAGTGAATTAAATACTATTTCGAGGCATTTAATGTGTGAGCAAAAACGGCTGATTTTCGACAAAAGAGATAACACCCCCCCATTACGTCATGCTTCAGAAATGTGGAAAATGGTCCGTTTTCAAATGTTTTATTTTTGAACGTCAGTTCACATTTGTAGGTGGATCATCAGTGTTAGAGCTAAAATTATCATGTTTAAAGTGATTTTCATGCTTCCAGGGGCCCTAAACACAAGATTTATGGAATGGTTAAAAGTGCATGAAAATGGCCAATTTACTCACTCTGAGTTCTCAAAAAGGGTTTCTTCACCCCGGGAAGTTAATTAAATACCATTTGGAGGCATTTAATGTTCGAGCAAAAACGGCTGATTTTCGACAAAAGAGATAACACCCCCCCATTACGTCATGCTTCAGAAATGTGGAAAATGGTCCGTTTTCAAATGTTTTATTTTTGAACGTCAGTTCACATTTGTAGGTGGATCATCAGTGTTAGAGCTAAAATTAGCATGTTTAAAGTGATTTTCATGCTTCCAGGGGCCCTAAACACAAGATTTATGGAATGGTTAAAAGTGCATGAAAATGGCCAATTTACTAACTCTGAGTTCTCGAAAAGGGTTTCTTCACCCCGGGAAGTTAATTAAATACCATTTGGAGGCATTTAATGTTCGAGCAAAAACGGCTGATTTTCGACAAAAGAGATAACACCCCCCATTACGTCATGCTTCAGAAATGTGGAAAATGGTCCGTTTTCAAATGTTTTATTTTTGAACGTCAGTTCACATTTGTAGGTGGATCATCAGTGTTAGCGCTAAAATTAGCATGTTTAAAGTGATTTTCATGCTTCCAGGGGCCCTAAACACAAGATTTATGGAATGGTTAAAAGTGAATGAAAATGGCCAATTACTCACTCTGAGTTCTCAAAAAGGGTTTCTTTACCCCGGGAAGTTAATTAAATACCATTTGGAGGCATTTAATGTTCGAGCAAAAACGGCTGATTTTCGACAAAAGAGATAACACCCCCCCATTACGTCATGCTTCAGAAATGTGGAAAATGGTCCGTTTTCAAATGTTTTATTTTTGAACGTCAGTTCACATTTGTAGGTGGATCATCAGTGTTAGAGCTAAACTTAGCATGTTTAAAGTGATTTTCATGCTTCCAGGGGCTCGGGAAGTTAATTAAATACCATTTGGAGGCATTTAATGTTCGAGCAAAAACGGCTGGTTTTCGACAAAAGAGATAATACCCCCTCATTACGTCATGCTTCAGAAATGTGGAAAATGGTCCGTTTTCAAATGTTTTATTTTTGAACGTCAGTTCACATTTGTAGGTGGATCATCAGTGTTAGAGCTAAAATTAGCATGTTTAAAGTGATTTTCATGCTTCCAGGGGCCCTAAACACAAGATTTATGGAATGGTTAAAAGTGCATGAAAATGGCCAATTACTCACTCTGAGTTCTCAAAAAGGGTTTCTTCACCCCGGGAAGTTAATTAAATACCATTTGGAGGCATTTAATGTTCGAGCAAAAACAGCTGATTTTCGACAAAAGAGATAACACCCCCCCATTACGTCATGCTTCAGAAATGTGGAAAATGGTCCGTTTTCAAATGTTTTATTTTTGAACGTCAGTTCGCATTTGTAGGTGGATCATCAGTGTTAGAGCTAAAATTAGCATGTTTAAAGTGATTTTCATGCTTCCAGGGGCTCGGGAAGTGAATTAAATACTATTTCGAGGCATTTAATGTGTGAGCAAAAACGGCTGATTTTCGACAAAAGAGATAACACCCCCCCATTACGTCATGCTTCAGAAATGTGGAAAATGGTCCGTTTTCAAATGTTTTATTTTTGAACGTCAGTTCACATTTGTAGGTGGATCATCAGTGTTAGAGCTAAAATTATCATGTTTAAAGTGATTTTCATGCTTCCAGGGGCCCTAAACACAAGATTTATGGAATGGTTAAAAGTGCATGAAAATGGCCAATTTACTCACTCTGAGTTCTCAAAAAGGGTTTCTTCACCCCGGGAAGTTAATTAAATACCATTTGGAGGCATTTAATGTTCGAGCAAAAACGGCTGATTTTCGACAAAAGAGATAACACCCCCCCATTACGTCATGCTTCAGAAATGTGGAAAATGGTCCGTTTTCAAATGTTTTATTTTTGAACGTCAGTTCACATTTGTAGGTGGATCATCAGTGTTAGAGCTAAAATTAGCATGTTTAAAGTGATTTTCATGCTTCCAGGGGCCCTAAACACAAGATTTATGGAATGGTTAAAAGTGCATGAAAATGGCCAATTTACTAACTCTGAGTTCTCGAAAAGGGTTTCTTCACCCCGGGAAGTTAATTAAATACCATTTGGAGGCATTTAATGTTCGAGCAAAAACGGCTGATTTTCGACAAAAGAGATAACACCCCCCATTACGTCATGCTTCAGAAATGTGGAAAATGGTCCGTTTTCAAATGTTTTATTTTTGAACGTCAGTTCACATTTGTAGGTGGATCATCAGTGTTAGCGCTAAAATTAGCATGTTTAAAGTGATTTTCATGCTTCCAGGGGCCCTAAACACAAGATTTATGGAATGGTTAAAAGTGAATGAAAATGGCCAATTACTCACTCTGAGTTCTCAAAAAGGGTTTCTTTACCCCGGGAAGTTAATTAAATACCATTTGGAGGCATTTAATGTTCGAGCAAAAACAGCTGATTTTCGACAAAAGAGATAACACCCCCCCATTACGTCATGCTTCAGAAATGTGGGAAATGGTCCGTTTTCAAATGTTTTATTTTTGAACGTCAGTTCACATTTGTAGGTGGATCATCAGTGTTAGAGCTAAAATTAGCATGTTTAAAGTGATTTTCATGCTTCCAGGGGCTCGGGAAGTTAATTAAATACTATTTGGAGGCATTTAATGTTTGAGCAAAAACGGCTGATTTTCGACAAAAGAGATAACACCCCCCCATTACGTCATGCTTCAGAAATGTGGAAAATGGTCCGTTTTCAAATGTTTTATTTTTGAAAGTGAGTTCACATTTGTAGGTGGATCATCAGTGTTAGAGCTAAAATTAGCATGTTTAAAGTGATTTTCATGCTTCCAGGGGCTCGGGAAGTTAAATAAATACCATTTGGAGGCATTTAATGTTCGAGCAAAAACGGCTGATTTTCGACAAAAGAGATAACACCCCCCTATTACGTCATGCTTCAGAAATGTGGAAAATGGTCCGTTTTCAAATGTTTTATTTTTGAACGTCAGTTCACATTTGTAGGTGGATCATCAGTGTTAGAGCTCAAATTAGCATGTTTAAAGTGATTTTCATGCTTCCAGGGGCTCGGGAAGTGAATTAAATACTATTTGGAGGCATTTAATGTTCAAGCAAAAACGGCTGATTTTCGACAAAAGAGATAACACCCCCCATTACGTCATGCTTCAGAAATGTGGAAAATGGTCCGTTTTCAAATGTTTTATTTTTGAACGTCAGTTCACATTTGTAGGTGGATCATCAGTGTTAGAGCTAAAATTAGCATGTTTAAAGTGATTTTCATGCTTCCAGGGGCTCGGGAAGTTAATTAAATACCATTTGGAGGCATTTAATGTTCGAGCAAAAATGGCTGATTTTCGACAAAAGAGATAACACCCCCCCCATTACGTCATGCTTCAGAAATGTGGAAAATGGTCCGTTTTCAAATGTTTTATTTTTGAACGTCAGTTCACATTTGTAGGTGGATCATCAGTGTTAGAGCTAACATTGGCATGTTTAAAGTGATTTTCATGCTTCCAGGGGCCCTAAACACAAGATTTATGGAATGGTTAAAAGTGCATGAAAATGGCCAATTTACTCACTCTGAGTTCTCAAAAAGGGTTTCTTCACCCCGGGAAGTTAATTAAATACCATTTGGAGGCATTTAATGTTCGAGCAAAAACGGCTTATTTTTCGACAAAAGAGATAACACCCCCCCATTACGTCATGCTTCAGAAATGTGGAAAATGATCCATTTTCAAATGTTTTATTTTTGAACCTCAGTTCACATTTGTAGGTGGATCATCAGTGTGAGAGCTAAAATTAGCATGTTTAAAGTGATTTTCATGCTTCCAAGGGCTCGGGAAGTTAATTAAATACCATTTGGAGGCATTTAATGTTCGAGCAAAAACGGCTGATTTTCGACAAAAGAGATAACACCCCCCCCATTACGTCATGCTTCAGAAATGTGGAAAATGGTCCGTTTTCAAATGTTTTATTTTTGAACGTCAGTTCACATTTGTAGGTGGATCATCAGTGTTAGAGCTAAAATTAGCATGTTTAAAGTGATTTTCATGCTTCCAGGGGCCCTAAACACAAGATTTATGGAATGGTTAAAAGTGCATGAAAATGGCTAATTTACTCACTCTGAGTTCTCAAAAAGGGTTTCTTCACCCCAGGAAGTTAATTAAATACCATTTGGAGGCATTTATTGTTCGAGCAAAAACGGCTGATTTTCGACAAAAGAGATAACACCCCCCCATTACGTCATGCTTCAGAAATGTGGAAAATGGTCCGTTTTCAAATGTTTTATTTTTGAACGTCAGTTCACATTTGTAGGTGGATCATCAGTGTTAGAGCTAAAATTAGCATGTTTAAAGTGATTATCATGCTTCCAGGGGCTCGGGAAGTTAATTAAATACCATTTGGAGGCATTTAATGTTCGAGCAAATACGGCTGGTTTTCGACAAAAGAGATAACACCCCCCCATTACGTCATGCTTCAGAAATGTGGAAAATGGTCCGTTTTCAAATGTTTTATTTTTGAACGTCAGTTCACATTTGTAGGTGGATCATCAGTGTTAGAGCTAAAATTAGCATGTTTAAAGTGATTTTCATGCTTCCAGGGGCCCTAAACACAAGATTTATGGAATGGTTAAAAGTGCATGAAAATGGCCAATTACTCACTCTGAGTTCTCAAAAAGGGTTTCTTCACCCCGGGAAGTTAATTAAATACCATTTGGAGGCATTTAATGTTCGAGCAAAAACAGCTGATTTTCGACAAAAGAGATAACACCCCCCCATTACGTCATGCTTCAGAAATGTGGAAAATGGTCTGTTTTCAAATGTTTTATTTTTGAACGTCAGTTCACATTTGTAGGTGGATCATCAGTGTTAGAGCTAAAATTAGCATGTTTAAAGTGATTTTCATGCTTCCAGGGGCTCGGGAAGTGAATTAAATACTATTTGGAGGCATTTCATGTTTGAGCAAAAACGGCTGATTTTCGACAAAAGAGATAACACCCCCCCATTACGTCATGCTTCACAAATGTGGAAAATGGTCCGTTTTCAAATGTTTTATTTTTGAACGTCAGTTCACATTTGTAGGTGGATCATCAGTGTTAGAGCTAAAATTAGCATGTTTAAAGTGATTTTCATGCTTCCAGGGGCCCTAAACACAAGATTTATGGAATGGTTAAAAGTGCATGAAAATGGCCAATTTACTCACTCTGAGTTCTCAAAAAGGGTTTCTTCACCCCGGGAAGGTAATTAAATACCATTTGGAGGCATTTAATGTTCGAGCAAAAACGGCTGATTTTCGACAAAAGAGATAACACCCCCCCATTACGTCATGCTTCAGAAATGTGGAAAATGGTCCGTTTTCAAATGTTTTATTTTTGAACGTCAGTTCACATTTGTAGGTGGATCATCAGTGTTAGAGCTCAAATTAGCATGTTTAAAGTGATTTTCATGCTTCCAGGGGCTCGGGAAGTGAATTAAATACTATTTGGAGGCATTTAATGTTCAAGCAAAAACGGCTGATTTTCGACAAAAGAGATAACACCCCCCCATTACGTCATGCTTCAGAAATGTGGAAAATGGTCCGTTTTCAAATGTTTTATTTTTGAACGTCAGTTCACATTTGTAGGTGGATCATCAGTGTTAGAGCTAAAATTAGCATGTTTAAAGTGATTTTCATGCTTCCAGGGGCTCGGGAAGTTAATTAAATACCATTTGGAGGCATTTAATGTTCGAGCAAAAATGGCTGATTTTCGACAAAAGAGATAACACCCCCCCATTACGTCATGCTTCAGAAATGTGGAAAATGGTCCGTTTTCAAATGTTTTATTTTTGAACGTCAGTTCACATTTGTAGGTGGATCATCAGTGTTAGAGCTAACATTGGCATGTTTAAAGTGATTTTCATGCTTCCAGGGGCCCTAAACACAAGATTTATGGAATGGTTAAAAGTGCATGAAAATGGCCAATTTACTCACTCTGAGTTCTCAAAAAGGGTTTCTTCACCCCGGGAAGTTAATTAAATACCATTTGGAGGCATTTAATGTTCGAGCAAAAACGGCTTATTTTTCGACAAAAGAGATAACACCCCCCCATTACGTCATGCTTCAGAAATGTGGAAAATGATCCATTTTCAAATGTTTTATTTTTGAACGTCAGTTCACATTTGTAGGTGGATCATCAGTGTGAGAGCTAAAATTAGCATGTTTAAAGTGATTTTCATGCTTCCAAGGGCTCGGGAAGTTAATTAAATACCATTTGGAGGCATTTAATGTTCGAGCAAAAACGGCTGATTTTCGACAAAAGAGATAACACCCCCCCCCCCATTACGTCATGCTTCAGAAATGTGGAAAATGGTCCGTTTTCAAATGTTTTATTTTTGAACGTCAGTTCACATTTGTAGGTGGATCATCAGTGTTAGAGCTAAAATTAGCATGTTTAAAGTGATTTTCATGCTTCCAGGGGCCCTAAACACAAGATTTATGGAATGGTTAAAAGTGCATGAAAATGGCTAATTTACTCACTCTGAGTTCTCAAAAAGGGTTTCTTCACCCCAGGAAGTTAATTAAATACCATTTGGAGGCATTTATTGTTCGAGCAAAAACGGCTGATTTTCGACAAAAGAGATAACACCCCCCATTACGTCATGCTTCAGAAATGTGGAAAATGGTCCGTTTTCAAATGTTTTATTTTTGAACGTCAGTTCACATTTGTAGGTGGATCATCAGTGTTAGAGCTAAAATTAGCATGTTTAAAGTGATTATCATGCTTCCAGGGGCTCGGGAAGTTAATTAAATACCATTTGGAGGCATTTAATGTTCGAGCAAATACGGCTGGTTTTCGACAAAAGAGATAACACCCCCCCATTACGTCATGCTTCAGAAATGTGGAAAATGGTCCGTTTTCAAATGTTTTATTTTTGAACGTCAGTTCACATTTGTAGGTGGATCATCAGTGTTAGAGCTAAAATTAGCATGTTTAAAGTGATTTTCATGCTTCCAGGGGCCCTAAACACAAGATTTATGGAATGGTTAAAAGTGCATGAAAATGGCCAATTACTCACTCTGAGTTCTCAAAAAGGGTTTCTTCACCCCGGGAAGTTAATTAAATACCATTTGGAGGCATTTAATGTTCGAGCAAAAACAGCTGATTTTCGACAAAAGAGATAACACCCCCCCATTACGTCATGCTTCAGAAATGTGGAAAATGGTCTGTTTTCAAATGTTTTATTTTTGAACGTCAGTTCACATTTGTAGGTGGATCATCAGTGTTAGAGCTAAAATTAGCATGTTTAAAGTGATTTTCATGCTTCCAGGGGCTCGGGAAGTGAATTAAATACTATTTGGAGGCATTTAATGTTTGAGCAAAAACGGCTGATTTTCGACAAAAGAGATAACACCCCCCCATTACGTCATGCTTCACAAATGTGGAAAATGGTCCGTTTTCAAATGTTTTATTTTTGAACGTCAGTTCACATTTGTAGGTGGATCATCAGTGTTAGAGCTAAAATTAGCATGTTTAAAGTGATTTTCATGCTTCCAGGGGCCCTAAACACAAGATTTATGGAATGGTTAAAAGTGCATGAAAATGGCCAATTTACTCACTCTGAGTTCTCAAAAAGGGTTTCTTCACCCCGGGAAGGTAATTAAATACCATTTGGAGGCATTTAATGTTCGAGCAAAAACGGCTGATTTTCGACAAAAGAGATAACACCCCCCCATTACGTCATGCTTCAGAAATGTGGAAAATGGTCAGTTTTCAAATGTTTTATTTTTGAACGTCAGTTCACATTTGTAGGTGGATCATCAGTGTTAGAGCTAAAATTAGCATGTTTAAAGTGATTTTCATGCATCCAGGGGCCCTGAACACAAGATTTATGGAATGGTTAAAAGTGCATGAAAATGGCCAATTTACTCACTCTGAGTTCTCAAAAAGGGTTTCTTCACCCCGGGAAGTTAATTAAATACCATTTGGAGGCATTTAATGTTCGAGCAAAAACGGCTGATTTTCGACAAAAGAGATAACACCCCCCTATTACGTCATGCTTCAGAAATGTGGAAAATGGTCCGTTTTCAAATGTTTTATTTTTGAACGTCAGTTCACATTTGTAGGTGGATCATCAGTGTTAGAGCTCAAATTAGCATGTTTAAAGTGATTTTCATGCTTCCAGGGGCTCGGGAAGTGAATTAAATACTATTTGGAGGCATTTAATGTTCAAGCAAAAACGGCTGATTTTCGACAAAAGAGATAACACCCCCCCCATTACGTCATGCTTCAGAAATGTGGAAAATGGTCCGTTTTCAAATGTTTTATTTTTGAACGTCAGTTCACATTTGTAGGTGGATCATCAGTGTTAGAGCTAAAATTAGCATGTTTAAAGTGATTTTCATGCTTCCAGGGGCCCTAAACACAAGATTTATGGAATGGTTAAAAGTGCATGAAAATGGCCAATTTACTCACTCTGAGTTCTCAAAAAGGGTTTCTTCACCCCGGGAAGTTAATTAAATACCATTTGGAGGCATTTAATGTTCGAGCAAAAACGGCTTATTTTTCGACAAAAGAGATAACACCCCCCCATTACGTCATGCTTCAGAAATGTGGAAAATGATCCATTTTCAAATGTTTTATTTTTGAACGTCAGTTCACATTTGTAGGTGGATCATCAGTGTGAGAGCTAAAATTAGCATGTTTAAAGTGATTTTCATGCTTCCAAGGGCTCGGGAAGTTAATTAAATACCATTTGGAGGCATTTAATGTTCGAGCAAAAACGGCTGATTTTCGACAAAAGAGATAACACCCCCCCATTACGTCATGCTTCAGAAATGTGGAAAATGGTCCGTTTTTAAATGTTTTATTTTTGAACGTCAGTTCACATTTGTAGGTGGATCATCAGTGTTAGAGCTAAAATTAGCATGTTTAAAGTGATTTTCATGCTTCCAGGGGCCCTAAACACAAGATTTATGGAATGGTTAAAAGTGCATGAAAATGGCCAATTTACTCACTCTGAGTTCTCAAAAAGGGTTTCTTCACCCCAGGAAGTTAATTAAATACCATTTGGAGGCATTTATTGTTCGAGCAAAAACGGCTGATTTTCGACAAAAGAGATAACACCCCCCCATTACGTCATGCTTCAGAAATGTGGAAAATGGTCCGTTTTCAAATGTTTTATTTTTGAACGTCAGTTCACATTTGTAGGTGGATCATCAGTGTTAGAGCTAAAATTAGCATGTTTAAAGTGATTATCATGCTTCCAGGGGCTCGGGAAGTTAATTAAATACCATTTGGAGGCATTTAATGTTCGAGCAAATACGGCTGGTTTTCGACAAAAGAGATAACACCCCCCCATTACGTCATGCTTCAGAAATGTGGAAAATGGTCCGTTTTCAAATGTTTTATTTTTGAACGTCAGTTCACATTTGTAGGTGGATCATCAGTGTTAGAGCTAAAATTAGCATGTTTAAAGTTATTTTCATGCTTCCAGGGGCCCTAAACACAAGATTTATGGAATGGTTAAAAGTGCATGAAAATGGCCAATTACTCACTCTGAGTTCTCAAAAAGGGTTTCTTCACCCCGGGAAGTTAATTAAATACCATTTGGAGGCATTTAATGTTCGAGCAAAAACAGCTGATTTTCGACAAAAGAGATAACACCCCCCCATTACGTCATGCTTCAGAAATGTGGAAAATGGTCTGTTTTCAAATGTTTTATTTTTGAACGTCAGTTCACATTTGTAGGTGGATCATCAGTGTTAGAGCTAAAATTAGCATGTTTAAAGTGATTTTCATGCTTCCAGGGGCTCGGGAAGTGAATTAAATACTATTTGGAGGCATTTAATGTTTGAGCAAAAACGGCTGATTTTCGACAAAAGAGATAACACCCCCCCCATTACGTCATGCTTCACAAATGTGGAAAATGGTCCGTTTTCAAATGTTTTATTTTTGAACGTCAGTTCACATTTGTAGATGGATCATCAGTGTTAGAGCTAAAATTAGCATGTTTAAAGTGATTTTCATGCTTCCAGGGGCCCTAAACACAAGATTTATGGAATGGTTAAAAGTGCATGAAAATGGCCAATTTACTCACTCTGAGTTCTCAAAAAGGGTTTCTTCACCCCGGGAAGGTAATTAAATACCATTTGGAGGCATTTAATGTTCGAGCAAAAACGGCTGATTTTCGACAAAAGAGATAACACCCCCCCATTACGTCATGCTTCAGAAATGTGGAAAATGGTCAGTTTTCAAATGTTTTATTTTTGAACGTCAGTTCACATTTGTAGGTGGATCATCAGTGTTAGAGCTAAAATTAGCATGTTTAAAGTGATTTTCATGCATCCAGGGGCCCTAAACACAAGATTTATGGAATGGTTAAAAGTGCATGAAAATGGCCAATTTACTCACTCTGAGTTCTCAAAAAGGGTTTCTTCACCCCGGGAAGTTAATTAAATACCATTTGGAGGCATTTAATGTTCGAGCAAAAACGGCTGATTTTCGACAAAAGAGATAACACCCCCCCATCACGTCATGCTTCAGAAATGTGGAAAATGGTCCATTTTCAAATGTTTTATTTTTGAACGTCAGTTCACATTTGTAGGTGGATCATCAGTGTTAGCGCTAAAATTAGCATGTTTAAAGTGATTTTCATGCTTCCAGGGGCCCTAAACACAAGATTTATGGAATGGTTAAAAGTGAATGAAAATGGCCAATTACTCACTCTGAGTTCTCAAAAAGGGTTTCTTCACCCCGGGAAGTTAATTAAATACCATTTGGAGGCATTTAATGTTCGAGCAAAAACAGCTGATTTTCGACAAAAGAGATAACACCCCCCCATTACGTCATGCTTCAGAAATGTGGGAAATGGTCCGTTTTCAAATGTTTTATTTTTGAACGTCAGTTCACATTTGTAGGTGGATCATCAGTGTTAGAGCTAAAATTAGCATGTTTAAAGTGATTTTCATGCTTCCAGGGGCTCGGGAAGTTAATTAAATACTATTTGGAGGCATTTAATGTTTGAGCAAAAACGGCTGATTTTCGACAAAAGAGATAACACCCCCCCATTACGTCATGCTTCAGAAATGTGGAAAATGGTCCGTTTTCAAATGTTTTATTTTTGAAAGTCAGTTCACATTTGTAGGTGGATCATCAGTGTTAGAGCTAAAATTAGCATGTTTAAAGTGATTTTCATGCTTCCAGGGGCTCGGGAAGTTAAATAAATACCATTTGGAGGCATTTAATGTTCGAGCAAAAACGGCTGATTTTCGACAAAAGAGATAACACCCCCCTATTACGTCATGCTTCAGAAATGTGGAAAATGGTCCGTTTTCAAATGTTTTATTTTTGAACGTCAGTTCACATTTGTAGGTGGATCATCAGTGTTAGAGCTCAAATTAGCATGTTTAAAGTGATTTTCATGCTTCCAGGGGCTCGGGAAGTGAATTAAATACTATTTGGAGGCATTTAATGTTCAAGCAAAAACGGCTGATTTTCGACAAAAGAGATAACACCCCCCCATTACGTCATGCTTCAGAAATGTGGAAAATGGTCCGTTTTCAAATGTTTTATTTTTGAACATCAGTTCACATTTGTAGGTGGATCATCAGTGTTAGAGCTAACATTGGCATGTTTAAAGTGATTTTCATGCTTCCAGGGGCCCTAAACACAAGATTTATGGATTGGTTAAAAGTGCATGAAAATGGCCAATTTACTCACTCTGAGTTCTCAAAAAGGGTTTCTTCACTCCGGGAAGTTAATTAAATACCATTTGGAGGCATTTAATGTTCGAGCAAAAACGGCTGCTTTTCGACAAAAGAGATAACACCCCCCCATTACGTCATGCTTCAGAAATGTGGAAAATGGTCCGTTTTCAAATGTTTTATTTTTGAACGTCAGTTCACATTTGTAGGTGGATCATCAGTGTTAGAGCTAAACTTAGCATGTTTAAAGTGATTTTCATGCTTCCAGGGGCTCGGGAAGTTAATTAAATACCATTTGGAGGCATTTAATGTTCGAGCAAAAACGGCTGGTTTTCGACAAAAGAGATAATACCCCCCCATTACGTCATGCTTCAGAAATGTGGAAAATGGTCCGTTTTCAAATGTTTTATTTTTGAACGTCAGTTCACATTTGTAGGTGGATCATCAGTGTTAGAGCTAAAATTAGCATGTTTAAAGTGATTTTCATGCTTCCAGGGGCTCGGGAAGTTAATTAAATACCATTTGGAGGCATTTAATGTTCGAGCAAATACGGCTGGTTTTCGACAAAAGAGATAACACCCCCCCATTACGTCATGCTTCAGAAATGTGGAAAATGGTCCGTTTTCAAATGTTTTATTTTTGAACGTCAGTTCACATTTGTAGGTGGATCATCAGTGTTAGAGCTAAAATTAGCATGTTTAAAGTGATTATCATGCTTCCAGGGGCTCGGGAAGTTAATTAAATACCATTTGGAGGCATTTAATGTTCGAGCAAATACGGCTGGTTTTCGACAAAAGAGATAATACCCCCCCATTACGTCATGCTTCAGAAATGTGGAAAATGGTCCGTTTTCAAATGTTTTATTTTTGAACGTCAGTTCACATTTGTAGGTGGATCATCAGTGTTAGAGCTAAAATTAGCATGTTTAAAGTGATTTTCATGCTTCCAGGGGCTCGGGAAGTTAATTAAATACCATTTGGAGGCATTTAATGTTCGAGCAAATACGGCTGGTTTTCGACAAAAGAGATAACACCCCCCCATTACGTCATGCTTCAGAAATGTGGAAAATGGTCCGTTTTCAAATGTTTTATTTTTGAACGTCAGTTCACATTTGTAGGTGGATCATCAGTGTTAGAGCTAAAATTAGCATGTTTAAAGTGATTTTCATGCTTCCAGGGGCCCTAAACACAAGATTTATGGAATGGTTAAAAGTGCATGAAAATGGCCAATTACTCACTCTGAGTTCTCAAAAAGGGTTTCTTCACCCCGGGAAGTTAATTAAATACCATTTGGAGGCATTTAATGTTCGAGCAAAAACAGCTGATTTTCGACAAAAGAGATAACACCCCCCCATTACGTCATGCTTCAGAAATGTGGAAAATGGTCTGTTTTCAAATGTTTTATTTTTGAACATCAGTTCACATTTGTAGGTGGATCATCAGTGTTAGAGCTAAAATTAGCATGTTTAAAGTGATTTTCATGCTTCCAGGGGCTCGGGAAGTGAATTAAATACTATTTGGAGGCATTTAATGTTTGAGCAAAAACGGCTGATTTTCGACAAAAGAGATAACACCCCCCCATTACGTCATGCTTCACAAATGTGGAAAATGGTCCGTTTTCAAATGTTTTATTTTTGAACGTCAGTTCACATTTGTAGATGGATCATCAGTGTTAGAGCTAAAATTAGCATGTTTAAAGTGATTTTCATGCTTCCAGGGGCCCTAAACACAAGATTTATGGAATGGTTAAAAGTGCATGAAAATGGCCAATTTACTCACTCTGAGTTCTCAAAAAGGGTTTCTTCACCCCGGGAAGGTAATTAAATACCATTTGGAGGCATTTAATGTTCGAGCAAAAACGGCTGATTTTCGACAAAAGAGATAACACCCCCCCATTACGTCATGCTTCAGAAATGTGGAAAATGGTCAGTTTTCAAATGTTTTATTTTTGAACGTCAGTTCACATTTGTAGGTGGATCATCAGTGTTAGAGCTAAAATTAGCATGTTTAAAGTGATTTTCATGCATCCAGGGGCCCTAAACACAAGATTTATGGAATGGTTAAAAGTGCATGAAAATGGCCAATTTACTCACTCTGAGTTCTCAAAAAGGGTTTCTTCACCCCGGGAAGTTAATTAAATACCATTTGGAGGCATTTAATGTTCGAGCAAAAACGGCTGATTTTCGACAAAAGAGATAACACCCCCCCATCACGTCATGCTTCAGAAATGTGGAAAATGGTCCATTTTCAAATGTTTTATTTTTGAACGTCAGTTCACATTTGTAGGTGGATCATCAGTGTTAGCGCTAAAATTAGCATGTTTAAAGTGATTTTCATGCTTCCAGGGGCCCTAAACACAAGATTTATGGAATGGTTAAAAGTGAATGAAAATGGCCAATTACTCACTCTGAGTTCTCAAAAAGGGTTTCTTCACCCCGGGAAGTTAATTAAATACCATTTGGAGGCATTTAATGTTCGAGCAAAAACAGCTGATTTTCGACAAAAGAGATAACACCCCCCCATTACGTCATGCTTCAGAAATGTGGGAAATGGTCCGTTTTCAAATGTTTTATTTTTGAACGTCAGTTCACATTTGTAGGTGGATCATCAGTGTTAGAGCTAAAATTAGCATGTTTAAAGTGATTGTCATGCTTCCAGGGGCTCGGGAAGTTAATTAAATACTATTTGGAGGCATTTAATGTTTGAGCAAAAACGGCTGATTTTCGACAAAAGAGATAACACCCCCCCATTACGTCATGCTTCAGAAATGTGGAAAATGGTCCGTTTTCAAATGTTTTATTTTTGAAAGTCAGTTCACATTTGTAGGTGGATCATCAGTGTTAGAGCTAAAATTAGCATGTTTAAAGTGATTTTCATGCTTCCAGGGGCTCGGGAAGTTAAATAAATACCATTTGGAGGCATTTAATGTTCGAGCAAAAACGGCTGATTTTCGACAAAAGAGATAACACCCCCCTATTACGTCATGCTTCAGAAATGTGGAAAATGGTCCGTTTTCAAATGTTTTATTTTTGAACGTCAGTTCACATTTGTAGGTGGATCATCAGTGTTAGAGCTCAAATTAGCATGTTTAAAGTGATTTTCATGCTTCCAGGGGCTCGGGAAGTGAATTAAATACTATTTGGAGGCATTTAATGTTCAAGCAAAAACGGCTGATTTTCGACAAAAGAGATAACACCCCCCCATTACGTCATGCTTCAGAAATGTGGAAAATGGTCCGTTTTCAAATGTTTTATTTTTGAACGTCAGTTCACATTTGTAGGTGGATCATCAGTGTTAGAGCTAAAATTAGCATGTTTAAAGTGATTTTCATGCTTCCAGGGGCTCGGGAAGTTAATTAAATACCATTTGGAGGCATTTAATGTTCGAGCAAAAATGGCTGATTTTCGACAAAAGAGATAACACCCCCCCATTACGTCATGCTTCAGAAATGTGGAAAATGGTCCGTTTTCAAATGTTTTATTTTTGAACGTCAGTTCACATTTGTAGGTGGATCATCAGTGTTAGAGCTAACATTGGCATGTTTAAAGTGATTTTCATGCTTCCAGGGGCCCTAAACACAAGATTTATGGATTGGTTAAAAGTGCATGAAAATGGCCAATTTACTCACTCTGAGTTCTCAAAAAGGGTTTCTTCACTCCGGGAAGTTAATTAAATACCATTTGGAGGCATTTAATGTTCGAGCAAAAACGGCTGCTTTTCGACAAAAGAGATAACACCCCCCCATTACGTCATGCTTCAGAAATGTGGAAAATGGTCCGTTTTCAAATGTTTTATTTTTGAACGTCAGTTCACATTTGTAGGTGGATCATCAGTGTTAGAGCTAAACTTAGCATGTTTAAAGTGATTTTCATGCTTCCAGGGGCTCGGGAAGTTAATTAAATACCATTTGGAGGCATTTAATGTTCGAGCAAAAACGGCTGGTTTTCGACAAAAGAGATAATACCCCCCCATTACGTCATGCTTCAGAAATGTGGAAAATGGTCCGTTTTCAAATGTTTTATTTTTGAACGTCAGTTCACATTTGTAGGTGGATCATCAGTGTTAGAGCTAAAATTAGCATGTTTAAAGTGATTTTCATGCTTCCAGGGGCCCTAAACACAAGATTTATGGAATGGTTAAAAGTGCATGAAAATGGCCAATTACTCACTCTGAGTTCTCAAAAAGGGTTTCTTCACCCCGGGAAGTTAATTAAATACCATTTGGAGGCATTTAATGTTCGAGCAAAAACAGCTGATTTTCGACAAAAGAGATAACACCCCCCATTACGTCATGCTTCAGAAATGTGGAAAATGGTCCGTTTTCAAATGTTTTATTTTTGAACGTCAGTTCGCATTTGTAGGTGGATCATCAGTGTTAGAGCTAAAATTAGCATGTTTAAAGTGATTTTCATGCTTCCAGGGGCTCGGGAAGTGAATTAAATACTATTTCGAGGCATTTAATGTGTGAGCAAAAACGGCTGATTTTCGACAAAAGAGATAACACCCCCCCATTACGTCATGCTTCAGAAATGTGGAAAATGGTCCGTTTTCAAATGTTTTATTTTTGAACGTCAGTTCACATTTGTAGGTGGATCATCAGTGTTAGAGCTAAAATTATCATGTTTAAAGTGATTTTCATGCTTCCAGGGGCCCTAAACACAAGATTTATGGAATGGTTAAAAGTGCATGAAAATGGCCAATTTACTCACTCTGAGTTCTCAAAAAGGGTTTCTTCACCCCGGGAAGTTAATTAAATAACATTTGGAGGCATTTAATGTTCGAGCAAAAACGGCTGATTTTCGACAAAAGAGATAACACCCCCCCATTACGTCATGCTTCAGAAATGTGGAAAATGGTCCGTTTTCAAATGTTTTATTTTTGAACGTCAGTTCACATTTGTAGGTGGATCATCAGTGTTAGAGCTAAAATTAGCATGTTTAAAGTGATTTTCATGCTTCCAGGGGCCCTAAACACAAGATTTATGGAATGGTTAAAAGTGCATGAAAATGGCCAATTTACTAACTCTGAGTTCTCAAAAAGGGTTTCTTCACCCCGGGAAGTTAATTAAATACCATTTGGAGGCATTTAATGTTCGAGCAAAAACGGCTGATTTTCGACAAAAGAGATAACACCCCCCATTACGTCATGCTTCAGAAATGTGGAAAATGGTCCGTTTTCAAATGTTTTATTTTTGAACGTCAGTTCACATTTGTAGGTGGATCATCAGTGTTAGCGCTAAAATTAGCATGTTTAAAGTGATTTTCATGCTTCCAGGGGCCCTAAACACAAGATTTATGGAATGGTTAAAAGTGAATGAAAATGGCCAATTACTCACTCTGAGTTCTCAAAAAGGGTTTCTTTACCCCGGGAAGTTAATTAAATACCATTTGGAGGCATTTAATGTTCGAGCAAAAACAGCTGATTTTCGACAAAAGAGATAACACCCCCCCATTACGTCATGCTTCAGAAATGTGGGAAATGGTCCGTTTTCAAATGTTTTATTTTTGAACGTCAGTTCACATTTGTAGGTGGATCATCAGTGTTAGAGCTAAAATTAGCATGTTTAAAGTGATTTTCATGCTTCCAGGGGCTCGGGAAGTTAATTAAATACTATTTGGAGGCATTTAATGTTTGAGCAAAAACGGCTGATTTTCGACAAAAGAGATAACACCCCCCCATTACGTCATGCTTCAGAAATGTGGAAAATGGTCCGTTTTCAAATGTTTTATTTTTGAAAGTGAGTTCACATTTGTAGGTGGATCATCAGTGTTAGAGCTAAAATTAGCATGTTTAAAGTGATTTTCATGCTTCCAGGGGCTCGGGAAGTTAAATAAATACCATTTGGAGGCATTTAATGTTCGAGCAAAAACGGCTGATTTTCGACAAAAGAGATAACACCCCCCTATTACGTCATGCTTCAGAAATGTGGAAAATGGTCCGTTTTCAAATGTTTTATTTTTGAACGTCAGTTCACATTTGTAGGTGGATCATCAGTGTTAGAGCTCAAATTAGCATGTTTAAAGTGATTTTCATGCTTCCAGGGGCTCGGGAAGTGAATTAAATACTATTTGGAGGCATTTAATGTTCAAGCAAAAACGGCTGATTTTCGACAAAAGAGATAACACCCCCCCATTACGTCATGCTTCAGAAATGTGGAAAATGGTCCGTTTTCAAATGTTTTATTTTTGAACGTCAGTTCACATTTGTAGGTGGATCATCAGTGTTAGAGCTAAAATTAGCATGTTTAAAGTGATTTTCATGCTTCCAGGGGCTCGGGAAGTTAATTAAATACCATTTGGAGGCATTTAATGTTCGAGCAAAAATGGCTGATTTTCGACAAAAGAGATAACACCCCCCCATTACGTCATGCTTCAGAAATGTGGAAAATGGTCCGTTTTCAAATGTTTTATTTTTTAACGTCAGTTCACATTTGTAGGTGGATCATCAGTGTTAGAGCTAACATTGGCATGTTTAAAGTGATTTTCATGCTTCCAGGGGCCCTAAACACAAGATTTATGGAATGGTTAAAAGTGCATGAAAATGGCCAATTTACTCACTCTGAGTTCTCAAAAAGGGTTTCTTCACCCCGGGAAGTTAATTAAATACCATTTGGAGGCATTTAATGTTCGAGCAAAAACGGCTTATTTTTCGACAAAAGAGATAACACCCCCCCATTACGTCATGCTTCAGAAATGTGGAAAATGATCCATTTTCAAATGTTTTATTTTTGAACGTCAGTTCACATTTGTAGGTGGATCATCAGTGTGAGAGCTAAAATTAGCATGTTTAAAGTGATTTTCATGCTTCCAAGGGCTCGGGAAGTTAATTAAATACCATTTGGAGGCATTTAATGTTCGAGCAAAAACGGCTGATTTTCGACAAAAGAGATAACACCCCCCCCATTACGTCATGCTTCAGAAATGTGGAAAATGGTCCGTTTTCAAATGTTTTATTTTTGAACGTCAGTTCACATTTGTAGGTGGATCATCAGTGTTAGAGCTAAAATTAGCATGTTTAAAGTGATTTTCATGCTTCCAGGGGCCCTAAACACAAGATTTATGGAATGGTTAAAAGTGCATGAAAATGGCTAATTTACTCACTCTGAGTTCTCAAAAAGGGTTTCTTCACCCCAGGAAGTTAATTAAATACCATTTGGAGGCATTTATTGTTCGAGCAAAAACGGCTGATTTTCGACAAAAGAGATAACACCCCCCCATTACGTCATGCTTCAGAAATGTGGAAAATGGTCCGTTTTCAAATGTTTTATTTTTGAACGTCAGTTCACATTTGTAGGTGGATCATCAGTGTTAGAGCTAAAATTAGCATGTTTAAAGTGATTATCATGCTTCCAGGGGCTCGGGAAGTTAATTAAATACCATTTGGAGGCATTTAATGTTCGAGCAAATACGGCTGGTTTTCGACAAAAGAGATAACACCCCCCCATTACGTCATGCTTCAGAAATGTGGAAAATGGTCCGTTTTCAAATGTTTTATTTTTGAACGTCAGTTCACATTTGTAGGTGGATCATCAGTGTTAGAGCTAAAATTAGCATGTTTAAAGTGATTTTCATGCTTCCAGGGGCCCTAAACACAAGATTTATGGAATGGTTAAAAGTGCATGAAAATGGCCAATTACTCACTCTGAGTTCTCAAAAAGGGTTTCTTCACCCCGGGAAGTTAATTAAATACCATTTGGAGGCATTTAATGTTCGAGCAAAAACAGCTGATTTTCGACAAAAGAGATAACACCCCCCCATTACGTCATGCTTCAGAAATGTGGAAAATGGTCTGTTTTCAAATGTTTTATTTTTGAACGTCAGTTCACATTTGTAGGTGGATCATCAGTGTTAGAGCTAAAATTAGCATGTTTAAAGTGATTTTCATGCTTCCAGGGGCTCGGGAAGTGAATTAAATACTATTTGGAGGCATTTAATGTTTGAGCAAAAACGGCTGATTTTCGACAAAAGAGATAACACCCCCCCATTACGTCATGCTTCACAAATGTGGAAAATGGTCCGTTTTCAAATGTTTTATTTTTGAACGTCCGTTCACATTTGTAGGTGGATCATCAGTGTTAGAGCTAAAATTAGCATGTTTAAAGTGATTTTCATGCTTCCAGGGGCCCTAAACACAAGATTTATGGAATGGTTAAAAGTGCATGAAAATGGCCAATTTACTCACTCTGTGTTCTCAAAAAGGGTTTCTTCACCCCGGGAAGGTAATTAAATACCATTTGGAGGCATTTAATGTTCGAGCAAAAACGGCTGATTTTCGACAAAAGAGATAACACCCCCCCATTACGTCATGCTTCAGAAATGTGGAAAATGGTCCGTTTTCAAATGTTTTATTTTTGAACGTCAGTTCACATTTGTAGGTGGATCATCAGTGTTAGAGCTCAAATTAGCATGTTTAAAGTGATTTTCATGCTTCCAGGGGCTCGGGAAGTGAATTAAATACTATTTGGAGGCATTTAATGTTCAAGCAAAAACGGCTGATTTTCGACAAAAGAGATAACACCCCCCCATTACGTCATCTTCAGAAATGTGGAAAATGGTCCGTTTTCAAATGTTTTATTTTTGAACGTCAGTTCACATTTGTAGGTGGATCATCAGTGTTAGAGCTAAAATTAGCATGTTTAAAGTGATTTTCATGCTTCCAGGGGCTCGGGAAGTTAATTAAATACCATTTGGAGGCATTTAATGTTCGAGCAAAAATGGCTGATTTTCGACAAAAGAGATAACACCCCCCCATTACGTCATGCTTCAGAAATGTGGAAAATGGTCCGTTTTCAAATGTTTTATTTTTGAACGTCAGTTCACATTTGTAGGTGGATCATCAGTGTTAGAGCTAACATTGGCATGTTTAAAGTGATTTTCATGCTTCCAGGGGCCCTAAACACAAGATTTATGGAATGGTTAAAAGTGCATGAAAATGGCCAATTTACTCACTCTGAGTTCTCACAAAGGGTTTCTTCACCCCGGGAAGTTAATTAAATACCATTTGGAGGCATTTAATGTTCGAGCAAAAACGGCTTATTTTTCGACAAAAGAGATAACACCCCCCCATTACGTCATGCTTCAGAAATGTGGAAAATGATCCATTTTCAAATGTTTTATTTTTGAACGTCAGTTCACATTTGTAGGTGGATCATCAGTGTGAGAGCTAAAATTAGCATGTTTAAAGTGATTTTCATGCTTCCAAGGGCTCGGGAAGTTAATTAAATACCATTTGGAGGCATTTAATGTTCGAGCAAAAACGGCTGATTTTCGACAAAAGAGATAACACCCCCCCCCCCATTACGTCATGCTTCAGAAATGTGGAAAATGGTCCATTTTCAAATGTTTTATTTTTGAACGTCAGTTCACATTTGTAGGTGGATCATCAGTGTTAGAGCTAAAATTAGCATGTTTAAAGTGATTTTCATGCTTCCAGGGGCCCTAAACACAAGATTTATGGAATGGTTAAAAGAGCATGAAAATGGCTAATTTACTCACTCTGAGTTCTCAAAAAGGGTTTCTTCACCCCAGGAAGTTAATTAAATACCATTTGGAGGCATTTATTGTTCGAGCAGAAACGGCTGATTTTCGACAAAAGAGATAACACCCCCCCATTACGTCATGCTTCAGAAATGTGGAAAATGGTCCGTTTTCAAATGTTTTATTTTTGAACGTCAGTTCACATTTGTAGGTGGATCATCAGTGTTAGAGCTAAAATTAGCATGTTTAAAGTGATTATCATGCTTCCAGGGGCTCGGGAAGTTAATTAAATACCATTTGGAGGCATTTAATGTTCGAGCAAATACGGCTGGTTTTCGACAAAAGAGATAACACCCCCCCATTACGTCATGCTTCAGAAATGTGGAAAATGGTCCGTTTTCAAATGTTTTATTTTTGAACGTCAGTTCACATTTGTAGGTGGATCATCAGTGTTAGAGCTAAAATTAGCATGTTTAAAGTGATTTTCATGCTTCCAGGGGCCCTAAACACAAGATTTATGGAATGGTTAAAAGTGCATGAAAATGGCCAATTACTCACTCTGAGTTCTCAAAAAGGGTTTCTTCACCCCGGGAAGTTAATTAAATACCATTTGGAGGCATTTAATGTTCGAGCAAAAACAGCTGATTTTCGACAAAAGAGATAACACCCCCCCATTACGTCATGCTTCAGAAATGTGGAAAATGGTCTGTTTTCAAATGTTTTATTTTTGAACGTCAGTTCACATTTGTAGGTGGATCATCAGTGTTAGAGCTAAAATTAGCATGTTTAAAGTGATTTTCATGCTTCCAGGGGCTCGGGAAGTGAATTAAATACTATTTGGAGGCATTTAATGTTTGAGCAAAAACGGCTGATTTTCGACAAAAGAGATAACACCCCCCCATTACGTCATGCTTCACAAATGTGGAAAATGGTCCGTTTTCAAATGTTTTATTTTTGAACGTCAGTTCACATTTGTAGGTGGATCATCAGTGTTAGAGCTAAAATTAGCATGTTTAAAGTGATTTTCATGCTTCCAGGGGCCCTAAACACAAGATTTATGGAATGGTTAAAAGTGCATGAAAATGGCCAATTTACTCACTCTGAGTTCTCAAAAAGGGTTTCTTCACCCCGGGAAGGTAATTAAATACCATTTGGAGGCATTTAATGTTCGAGCAAAAACGGCTGATTTTCGACAAAAGAGATAACACCCCCCCATTACGTCATGCTTCAGAAATGTGGAAAATGGTCAGTTTTCAAATGTTTTATTTTTGAACGTCAGTTCACATTTGTAGGTGGATCATCAGTGTTAGAGCTAAAATTAGCATGTTTAAAGTGATTTTCATGCATCCAGGGGCCCTGAACACAAGATTTATGGAATGGTTAAAAGTGCATGAAAATGGCCAATTTACTCACTCTGAGTTCTCAAAAAGGGTTTCTTCACCCCGGGAAGTTAATTAAATACCATTTGGAGGCATTTAATGTTCGAGCAAAAACGGCTGATTTTCGACAAAAGAGATAACACCCCCCCATCACGTCATGCTTCAGAAATGTGGAAAATGGTCCATTTTCAAATTTTTTATTTTTGAACGTCAGTTCACATTTGTAGGTGGATCATCAGTGTTAGCGCTAAAATTAGCATGTTTAAAGTGATTTTCATGCTTCCAGGGGCCCTAAACACAAGATTTATGGAATGGTTAAAAGTGAATGAAAATGGCCAATTACTCACTCTGAGTTCTCAAAAAGGGTTTCTTCACCCCGGGAAGTTAATTAAATACCATTTGGAGGCATTTAATGTTCGAGCAAAAACAGCTGATTTTCGACAAAAGAGATAACACCCCCCCCATTACGTCATGCTTCAGAAATGTGGAAAATGGTCCGTTTTCAAATGTTTTATTTTTGAACGTCAGTTCACATTTGTAGGTGGATCATCAGTGTTAGAGCTCAAATTAGCATGTTTAAAGAGATTTTCATGCTTCCAGGGGCTCGGGAAGTGAATTAAATACTATTTGGAGGCATTTAATGTTCAAGCAAAAACGGCTGATTTTCGACAAAAGAGATAACACCCCCCCATTACGTCATGCTTCAGAAATGTGGAAAATGGTCCGTTTTCAAATGTTTTATTTTTGAACGTCAGTTCACATTTGTAGGTGGATCATCAGTGTTAGAGCTAAAATTAGCATGTTTAAAGTGATTTTCATGCTTCCAGGGGCTCGGGAAGTTAATTAAATACCATTTGGAGGCATTTAATGTTCGAGCAAAAATGGCTGATTTTCGACAAAAGAGATAACACCCCCCCATTACGTCATGCTTCAGAAATGTGGAAAATGGTCCGTTTTCAAATGTTTTATTTTTGAACGTCAGTTCACATTTGTAGGTGGATCATCAGTGTTAGAGCTAACATTGGCATGTTTAAAGTGATTTTCATGCTTCCAGGGGCCCTAAACACAAGATTTATGGAATGGTTAAAAGTGCATGAAAATGGCCAATTTACTCACTCTGAGTTCTCAAAAAGGGTTTCTTCACCCCGGGAAGTTAATTAAATACCATTTGGAGGCATTTAATGTTCGAGCAAAAACAGCTTATTTTTCGACAAAAGAGATAACACCCCCCCATTACGTCATGCTTCAGAAATGTGGAAAATGATCCATTTTCAAATGTTTTATTTTTGAACGTCAGTTCACATTTGTAGGTGGATCATCAGTGTGAGAGCTAAAATTAGCATGTTTAAAGTGATTTTCATGCTTCCAAGGGCTCGGGAAGTTAATTAAATACCATTTGGAGGCATTTAATGTTCGAGCAAAAACGGCTGATTTTCGACAAAAGAGATAACACCCCCCCATTACGTCATGCTTCAGAAATGTGGAAAATGGTCCGTTTTCAAATGTTTTATTTTTGAACGTCAGTTCACATTTGTAGGTGGATCATCAGTGTTAGAGCTAAAATTAGCATGTTTAAAGTGATTTTCATGCTTCCAGGGGCCCTAAACACAAGATTTATGGAATGGTTAAAAGTGCATGAAAATGGCTAATTTACTCACTCTGAGTTCTCAAAAAGGGTTTCTTCACCCCAGGAAGTTAATTAAATACCATTTGGAGGCATTTATTGTTCGAGCAAAAACGGCTGATTTTCGACAAAAGAGATAACACCCCCCCATTACGTCATGCTTCAGAAATGTGGAAAATGGTCCGTTTTCAAATGTTTTATTTTTGAACGTCAGTTCACATTTGTAGGTGGATCATCAGTGTTAGAGCTAAAATTAGCATGTTTAAAGTGATTATCATGCTTCCAGGGGCTCGGGAAGTTAATTAAATACCATTTGGAGGCATTTAATGTTCGAGCAAATACGGCTGGTTTTCGACAAAAGAGATAACACCCCCCCATTACGTCATGCTTCAGAAATGTGGAAAATGGTCCATTTTCAAATGTTTTATTTTTGAACGTCAGTTCACATTTGTAGGTGGATCATCAGTGTTAGAGCTAAAATTAGCATGTTTAAAGTGATTTTCATGCTTCCAGGGGCCCTAAACACAAGATTTATGGAATGGTTAAAAGTGCATGAAAATGGCCAATTACTCACTCTGAGTTCTCAAAAAGGGTTTCTTCACCCCGGGAAGTTAATTAAATACCATTTGGAGGCATTTAATGTTCGAGCAAAAACAGCTGATTTTCGACAAAAGAGATAACACCCCCCCATTACGTCATGCTTCAGAAATGTGGAAAATGGTCTGTTTTCAAATGTTTTATTTTTGAACGTCAGTTCACATTTGTAGGTGGATCATCAGTGTTAGAGCTAAAATTAGCATGTTTAAAGTGATTTTCATGCTTCCAGGGGCTCGGGAAGTGAATTAAATACTATTTGGAGGCATTTAATGTTTGAGCAAAAACGGCTGATTTTCGACAAAAGAGATAACACCCCCCCATTACGTCATGCTTCACAAATGTGGAAAATGGTCCGTTTTCAAATGTTTTATTTTTGAACGTCAGTTCACATTTGTAGGTGGATCATCAGTGTTAGAGCTAAAATTAGCATGTTTAAAGTGATTTTCATGCTTCCAGGGGCCCTAAACACAAGATTTATGGAATGGTTAAAAGTGCATGAAAATGGCCAATTTACTCACTCTGAGTTCTCAAAAAGGGTTTCTTCACCCCGGGAAGGTAATTAAATACCATTTGGAGGCATTTAATGTTCGAGCAAAAACGGCTGATTTTCGACAAAAGAGATAACACCCCCCCATTACGTCATGCTTCAGAAATGTGGAAAATGGTCAGTTTTCAAATGTTTTATTTTTGAACGTCAGTTCACATTTGTAGGTGGATCATCAGTGTTAGAGCTAAAATTAGCATGTTTAAAGTGATTTTCATGCATCCAGGGGCCCTGAACACAAGATTTATGGAATGGTTAAAAGTGCATGAAAATGGCCAATTTACTCACTCTGAGTTCTCAAAAAGGGTTTCTTCACCCCGGGAAGTTAATTAAATACCATTTGGAGGCATTTAATGTTCGAGCAAAAACGGCTGATTTTCGACAAAAGAGATAACACCCCCCCATCACGTCATGCTTCAGAAATGTGGAAAATGGTCCATTTTCAAATTTTTTATTTTTGAACGTCAGTTCACATTTGTAGGTGGATCATCAGTGTTAGCGCTAAAATTAGCATGTTTAAAGTGATTTTCATGCTTCCAGGGGCCCTAAACACAAGATTTATGGAATGGTTAAAAGTGAATGAAAATGGCCAATTACTCACTCTGAGTTCTCAAAAAGGGTTTCTTCACCCCGGGAAGTTAATTAAATACCATTTGGAGGCATTTAATGTTCGAGCAAAAACAGCTGATTTTCGACAAAAGAGATAACACCCCCCCATTACGTCATGCTTCAGAAATGTGGGAAATGGTCCGTTTTCAAATGTTTTATTTTTGAACGTCAGTTCACATTTGTAGGTGGATCATCAGTGTTAGAGCTAAAATTAGCATGTTTAAAGTGATTTTCATGCTTCCAGGGGCTCGGGAAGTTAATTAAATACTATTTGGAGGCATTTAATGTTTGAGCAAAAACGGCTGATTTTCGACAAAAGAGATAACACCCCCCTATTACGTCATGCTTCAGAAATGTGGAAAATGGTCCGTTTTCAAATGTTTTATTTTTGAACGTCAGTTCACATTTGTAGGTGGATCATCAGTGTTAGAGCTCAAATTAGCATGTTTAAAGTGATTTTCATGCTTCCAGGGGCTCGGGAAGTGAATTAAATACTATTTGGAGGCATTTAATGTTCAAGCAAAAACGGCTGATTTTCGACAAAAGAGATAACACCCCCCATTACGTCATGCTTCAGAAATGTGGAAAATGGTCCGTTTTCAAATGTTTTATTTTTGAACGTCAGTTCACATTTGTAGGTGGATCATCAGTGTTAGAGCTAAAATTAGCATGTTTAAAGTGATTTTCATGCTTCCAGGGGCTCGGGAAGTTAATTAAATACCATTTGGAGGCATTTAATGTTCGAGCAAAAATGGCTGATTTTCGACAAAAGAGATAACACCCCCCCATTACGTCATGCTTCAGAAATGTGGAAAATGGTTCGTTTTCAAATGTTTTATTTTTGAACGTCAGTTCACATTTGTAGGTGGATCATCAGTGTTAGAGCTAACATTGGCATGTTTAAAGTGATTTTCATGCTTCCAGGGGCCCTAAACACAAGATTTATGGATTGGTTAAAAGTGCATGAAAATGGCCAATTTACTCACTCTGAGTTCTCAAAAAGGGTTTCTTCACTCAGGGAAGTTAATTAAATACCATTTGGAGGCATTTAATGTTCGAGCAAAAACGGCTGATTTTCGACAAAAGAGATAACACCCCCCCATTACGTCATGCTTCAGAAATGTGGAAAATGGTCCGTTTTCAAATGTTTTATTTTTGAACGTCAGTTCACATTTGTAGGTGGATCATCAGTGTTAGAGCTAAAATTAGCATGTTTAAAGTGATTTTCATGCTTCCAGGGGCTCGGGAAGTTAAATAAATACCATTTGGAGGCATTTAATGTTCGAGCAAAAACGGCTGATTTTCGACAAAAGAGATAACACCCCCCCATTACGTCATGCTTCAGAAATGTGGAAAATGGTCAGTTTTCAAATGTTTTATTTTTGAACGTCAGTTCACATTTGTAGGTGGATCATCAGTGTTAGAGCTCAAATTAGCATGTTTAAAGTGATTTTCATGCTTCCAGGGGCTCGGGAAGTGAATTAAATACTATTTGGAGGCATTTAATGTTCAAGCAAAAACGGCTGATTTTCGACAAAAGAGATAACACCCCCCATTACGTCATGCTTCAGAAATGTGGGAAATGGTCCGTTTTCAAATGTTTTATTTTTGAACGTCAGTTCACATTTGTAGGTGGATCATCAGTGTTAGAGCTAAAATTAGCATGTTTAAAGTGATTTTCATGCTTCCAGGGGCTCGGGAAGTTAATTAAATACTATTTGGAGGCATTTAATGTTTGAGCAAAAACGGCTGATTTTCGACAAAAGAGATAACACCGCCCCATTACGTCATGCTTCAGAAATGTGGAAAATGGTCCGTTTTCAAATGTTTTATTTTTGAAAGTCAGTTCACATTTGTAGGTGGATCATCAGTGTTAGAGCTAAAATTAGCATGTTTAAAGTGATTTTCATGCTTCCAGGGGCTCGGGAAGTTAAATAAATACCATTTGGAGGCATTTAATGTTCAAGCAAAAATGGCTGATTTTCGACAAAAGAGATAACACCCCCCCATTACGTCATGCTTCAGAAATGTGGAAAATGGTCCGTTTTCAAATGTTTTATTTTTGAACGTCAGTTCACATTTGTAGGTGGATCATCAGTGTCAGAGCTAACATTGGCATGTTTAAAGTGATTTTCATGCTTCCAGGGGCCCTAAACACAAGATTTATGGATTGGTTAAAAGTGCATGAAAATGGCCAATTTACTCACTCTGAGTTCTCAAAAAGGGTTTCTTCACTCCGGGAAGTTAATTAAATACCATTTGGAGGCATTTAATGTTCGAGCAAAAACGGCTGATTTTCGACAAAAGAGATAACACCCCCCCATTACGTCATGCTTCAGAAATGTGGAAAATGGTCCGTTTTCAAATGTTTTATTTTTGAACGTCAGTTCACATTTGTAGGTGGATCATCAGTGTTAGAGCTAAACTTAGCATGTTTAAAGTGATTTTCATGCTTCCAGGGGCTCGGGAAGTTAATTAAATACCATTTGGAGGCATTTAATGTTCGAGCAAAAACGGCTGGTTTTCGACAAAAGAGATAACACCCCCCCATTACGTCATGCTTCAGAAATGTGGAAAATGGTCCGTTTTCAAATGTTTTATTTTTGAACGTCAGTTCACATTTGTAGGTGGATCATCAGTGTTAGAGCTAAAATTAGCATGTTTAAAGTGATTTTCATGCTTCCAGGGGCCCTAAACACAAGATTTATGGAATGGTTAAAAGTGCATGAAAATGGCCAATTACTCACTCTGAGTTCTCAAAAAGGGTTTCTTCACCCCGGGAAGTTAATTAAATACCATTTGGAGGCATTTAATGTTCGAGCAAAAACGGCAGATTTTCGACAAAAGAGGTAACACCCCCCATTACGTCATGCTTCAGAAATGTGGAAAATGGTCCGTTTTCAAATGTTTTATTTTTGAACGTCAGTTCACATTTGTAGGTGGATCATCAGTGTTAGAGCTAAAATTAGCATGTTTAAAGTGATTTTCATGCTTCCAGGGGCTCGGGAAGTTAAATAAATACCATTTGGAGGCATTTAATGTTCGAGCAAAAACGGCTGATTTTCGACAAAAGAGATAACACCCCCCTATTACGTCATGCTTCAGAAATGTGGAAAATGGTCCGTTTTCAAATGTTTTATTTTTGAACGTCAGTTCACATTTGTAGGTGGATCATCAGTGTTAGAGCTCAAATTAGCATGTTTAAAGTGATTTTCATGCTTCCAGGGGCTCGGGAAGTGAATTAAATACTATTTGGAGGCATTTAATGTTCAAGCAAAAACGGCTGATTTTCGACAAAAGAGATAACACCCCCCATTACGTCATGCTTCAGAAATGTGGAAAATGGTCCGTTTTCAAATGTTTTATTTTTGAACGTCAGTTCACATTTGTAGGTGGATCATCAGTGTTAGAGCTAAAATTAGCATGTTTAAAGTGATTTTCATGCTTCCAGGGGCTCGGGAAGTTAATTAAATACCATTTGGAGGCATTTAATGTTCGAGCAAAAATGGCTGATTTTCGACAAAAGAGATAACACCCCCCCATTACGTCATGCTTCAGAAATGTGGAAAATGGTCCGTTTTCAAATGTTTTATTTTTGAACGTCAGTTCACATTTGTAGGTGGATCATCAGTGTTAGAGCTAACATTGGCATGTTTAAAGTGATTTTCATGCTTCCAGGGGCCCTAAACACAAGATTTATGGATTGGTTAAAAGTGCATGAAAATGGCCAATTTACTCACTCTGAGTTCTCAAAAAGGGTTTCTTCACTCCGGGAAGTTAATTAAATACCATTTGGAGGCATTTAATGTTCGAGCAAAAACGGCTGATTTTCGACAAAAGAGATAACACCCCCCCATTACGTCATGCTTCAGAAATGTGGAAAATGGTCCGTTTTCAAATGTTTTATTTTTGAACGTCAGTTCACATTTGTAGGTGGATCATCAGTGTTAGAGCTAAACTTAGCATGTTTAAAGTGATTTTCATGCTTCCAGGGGCTCGGGAAGTTAATTAAATACCATTTGGAGGCATTTAATGTTCGAGCAAAAACGGCTGGTTTTCGACAAAAGAGATAACACCCCCCCATTACGTCATGCTTCAGAAATGTGGAAAATGGTCCGTTTTCAAATGTTTTATTTTTGAACGTCAGTTCACATTTGTAGGTGGATCATCAGTGTTAGAGCTAAAATTAGCATGTTTAAAGTGATTTTCATGCTTCCAGGGGCCCCAAACACAAGATTTATGGAATGGTTAAAAGTGCATGAAAATGGCCAATTACTCACTCTGAGTTCTCAAAAAGGGTTTCTTCACCCCGGGAAGTTAATTAAATACCATTTGGAGGCATTTAATGTTCGAGCAAAAACAGCTGATTTTCGACAAAAGAGATAACACCCCCCCATTACGTCATGCTTCAGAAATGTGGAAAATGGTCCATTTTCAAATGTTTTATTTTTGAACGTCAGTTCACATTTGTAGGTGGATCATCAGTGTTAGAGCTAAAATTAGCATGTTTAAAGTGATTTTCATGCTTCCAGGGGCTCGGGAAGTGAATTAAATACTATTTCGAGGCATTTAATGTGTGAGCAAAAACGGCTGATTTTCGACAAAAGAGATAACACCCCCCCATTACGTCATGCTTCAGAAATGTGGAAAATGGTCCGTTTTCAAATGTTTTATTTTTGAACGTCAGTTCACATTTGTAGGTGGATCATCAGTGTTAGAGCTAAAATTATCATGTTTAAAGTGATTTTCATGCTTCCAGGGGCCCTAAACACAAGATTTATGGAATGGTTAAAAGTGCATGAAAATGGCCAATTTACTCACTCTGAGTTCTCAAAAAGGGTTTCTTCACCCCGGGAAGTTAATTAAATACCATTTGGAGGCATTTAATGTTCGAGCAAAAACGGCTGATTTTCGACAAAAGAGATAACACCCCCCCATTACGTCATGCTTCAGAAATGTGGAAAATGGTCCGTTTTCAAATGTTTTATTTTTGAACGTCAGTTCACATTTGTAGGTGGATCATCAGTGTTAGAGCTAAAATTAGCATGTTTAAAGTGATTTTCATGCTTCCAGGGGCCCTAAACACAAGATTTATGGAATGGTTAAAAGTGCATGAAAATGGCCAATTTACTAACTCTGAGTTCTCAAAAAGGGTTTCTTCACCCCGGGAAGTTAATTAAATACCATTTGGAGGCATTTAATGTTCGAGCAAAAACGGCTGATTTTCGACAAAAGAGATAACACCCCCCATTACGTCATGCTTCAGAAATGTGGAAAATGGTCCGTTTTCAAATGTTTTATTTTTGAATGTCAGTTCACATTTGTAGGTGGATCATCAGTGTTAGAGCTAAAATTAGCATGTTTAAAGTGATTTTCATGCTTCCAGGGGCTCGGGAAGTTAAATAAATACCACTTGGAGGCATTTAATGTTCGAGCAAAAACGGCTGATTTTCGACAAAAGAGATAACACCCCCCCATTACGTCATGCTTCAGAAATGTGGAAAATGGTCAGTTTTCAAATGTTTTATTTTTGAACGTCAGTTCACATTTGTAGGTGGATCATCAGTGTTAGAGCTCAAATTAGCATGTTTAAAGTGATTTTCATGCTTCCAGGGGCTCGGGAAGTGAATTAAATACTATTTGGAGGCATTTAATGTTCAAGCAAAAAAGGCTGATTTTCGACAAAAGAGATAACACCCCCCCATTACGTCATGCTTCAGAAATGTGGAAAATGGTCCGTTTTCAAATGTTTTATTTTTGAACGTCAGTTCACATTTGTAGGTGGATCATCAGTGTTAGAGCTAAAATTAGCATGTTTAAAGTGATTTTCATGCTTCCAGGAGCTCGGGAAGTTAATTAAATACCATTTGGAGGCATTTAATGTTCGCGCAAAAATGGCTGATTTTCGACAAAAGAGATAACACCCCCCCATTACGTCATGCTTCAGAAATGTGGAAAATGGTCCGTTTTCAAATGTTTTATTTTTGAACGTCAGTTCACATTTGTAGGTGGATTATCAGTGTGAGAGCTAAAATTAGCATGTTTAAAGTGATTTTCATGCTTCCAGGGGCTCGGGAAGTTAATTAAATACCATTTGGAGGCATTTAATGTTCGAGCAAAAACGGCAGATTTTCGACAAAAGAGATAACACCCCCCCATTACGTCATGCTTCAGAAATGTGAAAAATGGTCCGTTTTCAAATGTTTTATTTTTGAACGTCAGTTCACATTTGTAGGTGGATCATCAGTGTTAGAGCTAAAATTAGCATGTTTAAAGTGATTTTCATGCTTCCAGGGGCCCTAAACACAAGATTTATGGAATGGTTAAAAGTGCATGAAAATGGCCAATTTACTCACTCTGAGTTCTCAAAAAGGGTTTCTTCACCCCAGGAAGTTAATTAAATACCATTTGGAGGCATTTAATGTTCGAGCAAAAACGGCTGAGTTTCGACAAAAGAGATAACACCCCCCCCATTACGTCATGCTTCAGAAATGTGGAAAATGGTCCGTTTTTTTTGAAATGTTTTATTTTTGAACGTCAGTTCACATTTGTAGGTGGATCATCAGTGTTAGAGCTAAAATTAGCATGTTTAAAGTGATTTTCATGCTTCCAGGGGCCCTTAACACAAGATTTATGGAATGGTTAAAAGTGCATGAAAATGGCCAATTTACTCACTCTGAGTTCTCAAAAAGGGTTTCTTCACCCCGGGAAGTTAATTAAATACCATTTGGAGGCATTTAATGTTCGAGCAAAAACGGCTGATTTTCGACAAAAGAGATAACACCCCCCCCCCCATTACGTCATGCTTCAGAAATGTGGAAAATGGTCCGTTTTCAAATGTTTTATTTTTGAACGTCAGTTCACATTTGTAGGTGGATCATCAGTGTTAGAGCTAAAATTAACATGTTTAAAGTGATTTTCATGCTTCCAGGGGCCCTAAACACAAGATTTATGGAATGGTTAAAAGTGCATGAAAATGGCCAATTTACTCACTCTGAGTTCTCAAAAAGGGTTTCTTCACCCCGGGAAGTTAATTAAATACCATTTGGAGGCATTTAATGTTCGAGCAAAAACGGCTGATTTTCGACAAAAGAGATAACACCCCCCCATTACGTCATGCTTCAGAAATGTGGAAAATGGTCCGTTTTCAAATGTTTTATTTTTGAACGTCAGTGCACATTTGTAGGTGGATCATCAGTGTTAGAGCTAAAATTAGCATGTTTAAAGTGATTTTCATGCTTCCAGGGGCTCGGGAAGTTAAATGAATACCATTTGGAGGCATTTAATGTTTGAGCAAAAACGGCTGATTTTCGACAAAAGAGATAACACCCCCCCATTATGTCATGCTTCAGAAATGTGGAAAATGGTCCGTTTTCAAATGTTTTATTTCTGAACGTCAGTTCACATTTGTAGGTGGATCATCAGTGTTAGAGCTCAAATTAGCATGTTTAAAGTGATTTTCATGCTTCCAGGGGCTCGGGAAGTGAATTAAATACTATTTGGAGGCATTTAATGTTCAAGCAAAAACGGCTGATTTTCGACAAAAGAGATAACACCCCCCCATTACGTCATGCTTCAGAAATGTGGAAAATGGTCCGTTTTCAAATGTTTTATTTTTGAACGTCAGTTCACATTTGTAGGTGGATCATCAGTGTTAGAGCTAAAATTAGCATGTTTAAAGTGATTTTCATGCTTCCAGGGGCTCGGAAGTTAAATAAATACCATTTGGAGGCATTTAATGTTCGAGCAAAAACGGCTGATTTTCGACAAAAGAGATAACACCCCCCCATTACGTCATGCTTCAGAAATGTGGAAAATGGTCCGTTTTCAAATGTTTTATTTTTGAACGTCAGTTCACATTTGTAGGTGGATCATCAGTGTTAGAGCTAAAATTAGCATGTTTAAAGTGATTTTCATGCTTCCAGGGGCTCGGGAAGTGAATTAAATACTATTTGGAGGCATTTAATGTTCAAGCAAAAACGGCTGATTTTCGACAAAAGACATAACACCCCCCCATTACGTCATGCTTCAGAAATGTGGAAAATGGTCCGTTTTCAAATGTTTTATTTTTGAACGTCAGTTCACATTTGTAGGTGGATCATCAGTGTTAGAGCTAACATTGGCATGTTTAAAGTGATTTTCATGCTTCCAGGGGCCCTAAACACAAGATTTATGGAATGGTTAAAAGTGCATGAAAATGGCCAATTTACTCACTCTGAGTTCTCAAAAAGGGTTTCTTCACCCCGGGAAGTTAATTAAATACCATTTGGAGTCATTTAATGTTCGAGCAAAAACGGCTGATTTTCGACAAAAGAGATAACACCCCCCCATTACGTCATGCTTCAGAAATAAGGAAAATGTTCCGTTTCAAATGTTTTATTTTTGAACGTCAGTTCACATTTGTAGGTGGATCATCAGTGTTAGAGCTAAAATTAGCATGTTTAAAGTGATTTTCATGCTTCCAGGGGCTCGGGAAGTTAATTAAATACCATTTGGAGGCATTTAATGTTCGAGCAAAAACGGCTGATTTTCGACAAAAGAGATAACACCCCCCCATTATGTCATGCTTCAGAAATGTGGAAAATGGTCCGTTTTCAAATGTTTTATTTTTGAACGTCAGTGCACATTTGTAGGTGGATCATCAGTGTTAGAGCTAAAATTAGCATGTTTAAAGTGATTTTCATGCTTCCAGGGGCTCGGGAAGTTAAATGAATACCATTTGGAGGCATTTAATGTTTGAGCAAAAACGGCTGATTTTCGACAAAAGAGATAACACCCCCCCATTATGTCATGCTTCAGAAATGTGGAAAATGGTCCATTTTCAAATGTTTTATTTCTGAACGTCAGTTCACATTTGTAGGTGGATCATCAGTGTTAGAGCTCAAATTAGCATGTTTAAAGTGATTTTCATGCTTCCAGAGGCTCAGGAAGTTAATTAAATACCATTTGGAGGCATTTAATGTTCGAGCAAAAATGGCTGATTTTCGACAAAAGAGATAACACCCCCCCATTACGTCATGCTTCAGAAATGTGGAAAATGGTCCGTTCTCAAATGCTTTATTTTTGAACGTCAGTTCACATTTGTAGGTGGATCATCAGTGTTAGAGCTAACATTGGCATGTTTAAAGTGATTTTCATGCTTCCAGGGGCCCTAAACACAAGATTTATGGAATGGTTAAAAGTGCATGAAAATGGCCAATTTACTCACTCTGAGTTCTCAAAAAGGGTTTCTTCACCCGGGGAAGTTAATTAAATACCATTTGGAGGCATTTAATGTTCGAGCAAAAACGGCTGATTTTCGACAAAAGAGGTAACACCCCCCCATTACGTCATGCTTCAGAAATGTGGAAAATGGTCCGTTTTCAAATGTTTTATTTTTGAACGTCAGTTCACATTTGTAGGTAGATCAACAGTGTTAGAACTAAAATTAGCATGTTTAAAGTGATTTTCATGCTTCCAGGGGCTCGGAAGTTAAATAAATACCATTTGGAGGCATTTAATGTTCGAGCAAAAACGGCTGATTTTCGACAAAAGAGATAACACCCCCCCATTACGTCATGCTTCAGAAATGTGGAAAATGGTCCGTTTTCAAATGTTTTATTTTTGAACGTCAGTTCACATTTGTAGGTGGATCATCAGTGTTAGAGCTAAAATTAGCATGTTTAAAGTGATTTTCATGCTTCCAGGGGCCCTAAACACAAGATTTATGGAATGGTTAAAAGTGCATGAAAATGGCCAATTTACTCACTCTGAGTTCTCAAAAAGGGTTTCTTCACCTCGGGAAGTTAAATAAATACCATTTGGAGGCATTTAATGTTCGAGCAAAAACGGCTGATTTTCGACAAAAGAGATAACACCCCCCCATTACGTCATGCTTCAGAAATGTGGAAAATGGTCCGTTTTCAAATGTTTTATTTTTGAACGTCAGTTCACATTTGTAGGTGGATCATCAGTGTTAGAGCTAAAATTAGCATGTTTAAAGTGATTTTCATGCTTCCAGGGGCTCGGGAAGTGAATTAAATACTATTTGGAGGCATTTAATGTTCAAGCAAAAACGGCAGATTTTCGACAAAAGACATAACACCCCCCCATTACGTCATGCTTCAGAAATGTGGAAAATGGTCCGTTTTCAAATGTTTTATTTTTGAACGTCAGTTCACATTTGTAGGTGGATCATCATTGTTAGAGCTAAAATTAGCATGTTTAAAGTGATTTTCATGCTTCCAGGGGCCCTAAACACAAGATTTATGGAATGGTTAAAAGTGCATGAAAATGGCCAATTTACTCACTCTGAGTTCTCAAAAAGGGTTTCTTCACCCGGGAAGTTAATTAAATACCATTTGGAGGCATTTAATGTTCGAGCAAAAACGGCTGATTTTCGACAAAAGAGATAACACCCCCCCATTACGTCATGCTTCAGAAATGTGGAAAATGGTCCGTTTTCAAATGTTTTATTTTTGAACGTCAGTTCACATTTGTAGGTGGATCATCAGTGTTAGAGCTAAAATTAGCATGTTTAAAGTGATTTTCATGCTTCCAGGGGCCCTAAACACAAGATTTATGGAATGGTTAAAAGTGCATGAAAATGGCCAATTTACTCACTCTGAGTTCTCAAAAAGGGTTTCTTCACCTCGGGAAGTTAAATAAATACCATTTGGAGGCATTTAATGTTCGAGCAAAAACGGCTGATTTTCGACTAAAGAGATAACACCCCCCCATTACGTCATGCTTCAGAAATGTGGAAAATGGTCCGTTTTCAAATGTTTTATTTTTGAACGTCAGTTCACATTTGTAGGTGGATCATCAGTGTTAGAGCTCAAATTAGCATGTTTAAAGTGATTTTCATGCTTCCAGGGGCTCGGGAAGTGAATTAAATACTATTTGGAGGCATTTAATGTTCAAGCAAAAACGGCTGATTTTCGACAAAAGAGATAACACCCCCCCATTACGTCATGCTTCAGAAATGTGGAAAATGGTCCGTTTTCAAATGTTTTATTTTTGAACGTCAGTTCACATTTGTAGGTGGATCATCAGTGTTAGAGCTAAAATTAGCATGTTTAAATTGATTTTCATGCTTCCAGGGGCTCGGGAAGTTAATTAAATGCCATTTGGAGGCATTTAATGTTCGAGCAAAAATGGCTGATTTTCGACAAAAGAGATAACACCCCCCCATTACGTCATGCTTCAGAAATGTGGAAAATGGTCCGTTTTCAAATGTTTTATTTTTGAACGTGAGTTCACATTTGTAGGTGGATCATCAGTGTTAGAGCTAACATTGGCATGTTTAAAGTGATTTTCATGCTTCCAGGGGCCCTAAACACAAGATTTATGGAATGGTTAAAAGTGCATGAAAATGGCCAATTTACTCACTCTGAGTTCTCAAAAAGGGTTTCTTCACCCCGGGAAGTTAATTAAATACCATTTGGAGGCATTTAATGTTCGAGCAAAAACGGCCGATTTTCGACAAAGGAGATAACATCCCCCCATTACGTCATGCTTCAGAAATGTGGAAAATGGTCCGTTTTCAAATGTTTTATTTTTGAACGTCAGTTCACATTTGTAGGTGGATCATCAGTGTTAGAGCTAAAATTAGCATGTTTAAAGGGATTTTCATGCTTCCAGGGGCTCGGGAAGTTAATTAAATACCATTTGGAGGCATTTAATGTTCGAGCAAAAACGGCTGATTTTCGACAAAAGAGATAACACCCCCCCATTACGTCATGCTTCAGAAATGTGGAAAATGGTCCGTTTTCAAATGTTTTATTTTTGAACGTCAGTTCACATTTGTAGGTGGATCATCAGTGTTAGAGCTAAAATTAGCATGTTTAAAGTGATTTTCATGCTTCCCGGGGCCCTAAACACAAGATTTATGGACTGGTTAAAAGTGCATGAAAATGGCCAATTTACTCACTCTGAGTTCTCAAAAAGGGTTTCTTCCCCCCCGGGAAGTTAATTAAATACCATTTGGAGGCATTTAATGTTCGAGCAAAAACGGCTGATTTTCGACAAAAGAGATAACACCCCCCCATTACGTCATGCTTCAGAAATGTGGAAAATGGTCCGTTTCAAATGTTTTATTTTTGAACGTCAGTTCACATTTGTAGGTGGATCATCAGTGTTAGAGCTAAAATTAGCATGTTTAAAGTGATTTTCATGCTTCCAGGGGCTCGGGAAGTTAAATAAATACCATTTGGAGGCATTTAATGTTCGAGCAAAAACGGCTGATTTTCGACAAAAGAGATAACACCCCCCCATTACGTCATGCTTCAGAAATGTGGAAAATGGTCCGTTTTCAAATGTTTTATTTCTGAACGTCAGTTCACATTTGTAGGTGGATCATCAGTGTTAGAGCTCAAATTAGCTTGTTTAAAGTGATTTTCATGCTTCCAGGGGCTCGGGAAGTGAATTAAATACTATTTGGAGGCATTTAATGTTCAAGCAAAAACGGCTGATTTTCGACAAAAGAGATAACACCCACCCATTACGTCATGCTTCAGAAATGTGGAAAATGGTCCGTTTTCAAATGTTTTATTTTTGAACGTCAGTTCACATTTGTAGGTGGATCATCAGTGTTAGAGCTAAAATTAGGATGTTTAAAGTGATTTTCATGCTTCCAGGGGCTCGGGAAGTTAATTAAATACCATTTGGAGGCATTTAATGTTCGAGCAAAAATGGCTGATTTTCGACAAAAGAGATAACACCCCCCCATTACGTCATGCTTCAGAAATTTAGAAAATGGTTCGTTTTCAAATGTTTTATTTTTGAACGTCAGTTCACATTTGTAGGTGGATCATCAGTGTTAGAGCTAACATTGGCATGTTTAAAGTGATTTTCATGCTTCCAGGGGCCCTAAACACAAGATTTATGGAATGGTTAAAAGTGCATGAAAATGGCCAATTTACTCACTCTGAGTTCTCAAAAAGGGTTTCTTCACCTCGGGAAGTTGAATAAATACCATTTGGAGGCATTTAATGTTCGAGCAAAAACGGCTGATTTTCGACAAAAGAGATAACACCCCCCCCCATTACGTCATGCTTCAGAAATGTGGAAAATGGTCCGTTTACAAATGTTTTATTTTTGAACGTCAGTTCACATTTGTAGGTGGATCATCAGTGTGAGAGCTAAAATTAGCATGTTTAGAGTGATTTTCATGCTTCCAGGGGCTCGGGAAGTTAATTAAATACCATTTGGAGGCATTTAATGTTCGAGCAAAAACGGCTGATTTTCGACAAAAGAGATAACACCCCCCATTACGTCATGCTTCAGAAATGTGAAAAATGGTCCGTTTTCAAATGTTTTATTTTTGAACGTCAGTTCACATTTGTAGGTGGATCATCAGTGTTAGAGCTAAAATTAGCATGTTTAAAGTGATTTTCATGCTTCCAGGGGCCCTAAACACAAGATTTATGGAATGGTTAAAAGTGCATGAAAATGGCCAATTTACTCACTCTGAGTTCTCAAAAAGGGTTTCTTCACCCCAGGAAGTTAATTAAATACCATTTGGAGACATTTAATGTTCGAGCAAAAACGGCTGAGTTTCGACAAAAGAGATAACACCCCCCCATTACGTCATGCTTCAGAAATGTGGAAAATGGTCCGTTTTCAAATGTTTTATTTTTGAACGTCAGTTCACATTTGTAGGTGGATCATCAGTGTTAGAGCTAAAATTAGCATGTTTAAAGTGATTTTCATGCTTCCAGGGGCTCGGGAAGTTAATTAAATACCATTTGGAGGCATTTAATGTTCGAGCAAAAACGGCTGGTTTTCGACAAAAGAGATAACACCCCCCCATTACGTCATGCTTCAGAAATGTGGAAAATGGTCCTTTTTCAAATGTTTTATTTTTGAACGTCAGTTCACATTTGTAGGTGGATCATCAGTGTTAGAGCTAAAATTAGCATGTTTAAAGTGATTTTCATGCTTCCAGGGGCCCTTAACACAAGATTTATGGAATGGTTAAAAGTGCATTGAAAATGGCCAATTTACTCACTCTGAGTTCTCAAAAAGGGTTTCTTCACCCCGGGAAGTTAATTAAATACCATTTGGAGGCATTTAATGTTCGAGCAAAAACGGCTGATTTTCGACAAAAGAGATAACCCCCCCCCCATTACGTCATGCTTCAGAAATGTGGAAAATGGTCCGTTTTCAAATGTTTTATTTTTGAACGTCAGTTCACATTTGTAGGTGGATCATCAGTGTTAGAGCTAAAATTAGCATGTTTAAAGTGATTTTCATGCTTGCAGGGGCCCTAAACACAAGATTTATGGAATGGTTAAAAGTGCATGAAAATGGCCAATTTACTCACTCTGAGTTCTCAAAAAGGGTTTCTTCACCCCGGGAAGTTAATTAAATACCATTTGGAGGCATTTAATGTTCGAGCAAAAACGGCTGATTTTCGACAAAAGAGATAACACCCCCCCATTACGTCATGCTTCAGAAATGTGGAAAATGGTCCGTTTTCAAATGTTTTATTTTTGAACGTCAGTTCACATTTGTAGGTGGATCATCAGTGTTAGAGCTAAAATTAGCATGTTTAAAGTGATTTTCATGCTTCCAGGGGCTCGGGAAGTTAAATAAATACCATTTGGAGGCATTTAATGTTCGAGCAAAAACGGCTGGTTTTCGACAAAAGAGATAACACCCCCCCATTACGTCATGCTTCAGAAATGTGGAAAATGGTCCGTTTTCAAATGTTTTATTTTTGAACGTCAGTTCACATTTGTAGGTGGATCATCAGTGTTAGAGCTAAAATTAGCATGTTTAAAGTGATTTTCATGCTTCCAGGGGCCCTAAACACAAGACTTATGGAATGGTTAAAAGTGCATGAAAATGGCCAATTTACTAACTCTGAGTTCTCAAAAAGGGTTTCTTCACCCCGGGAAGTTAATTAAATACCATTTGGAGGCATTTAATGTTCGAGCAAAAACGGCTGATTTTCGACAAAAGAGATAACACCCCCCCCATTACGTCATGCTTCAGAAATGTGGAAAATGGTCCGTTTTCAAATGTTTTATTTTTGAACGTCAGTTCACATTTGTAGGTGGATCATCAGTGTTAGAGCTAAAATTAGCATGTTTAAAGTGATTTTCATGCTTCCAGGGGCCCTAAACACAAGATTTATGGAATGGTTAAAAGTGCATGAAAATGGCCAATTTACTCACTCTGAGTTCTCAAAAAGGGTTTCTTCACCCCGGGAAGTTAATTAAATACCATTTGGAGGCATTTAATGTTCGAGCAAAAACGGCTGATTTTCGACAAAAGAGATAACACCCCCCCATTACGTCATGCTTCAGAAATGTGGAAAATGGTCCGTTTTCAAATGTTTTATTTTTGAACGTCAGTTCACATTTGTAGGTGGATCATCAGTGTTAGAGCTAAAATTAGTATGTTTAAAGTGATTTTCATGCTTCCAGGGGCTCGGGAAGTTAAATAAATACCATTTGGAGGCATTTAATGTTCGAGCAAAAACGGCTGATTTTCGACAAAAGAGATAACACCCCCCCATTACGTCATGCTTCAGAAATGTGGAAAATGGTCCGTTTTCAAATGTTTTATTTTTGAACGTCAGTTCACATTTGTAGGTGGATCATCAGTGTGAGAGCTAAAATTAGCATGTTTAGAGTGATTTTCATGCTTCCAGGGGCTCGGGAAGTTAATTAAATACCATTTGGAGGCATTTAATGTTCGAGCAAAAACGGCTGATTTTCGACAAAAGAGATAACACCCCCCCATTACGTCATGCTTCAGAAATGTGAAAAATGGTCCGTTTTCAAATGTTTTATTTTTGAACGTCAGTTCACATTTGTAGGTGGATCATCAGTGTTAGAGCTAAAATTAGCATGTTTAAAGTGATTTTCATGCTTCCAGGGGCCCTAAACACAAGATTTATGGAATGGTTAAAAGTGCATGAAAATGGCCAATTTACTCACTCTGAGTTCTCAAAAAGGGTTTCTTCACCCCAGGAAGTTAATTAAATACCATTTGGAGACATTTAATGTTCGAGCAAAAACGGCTGCGTTTCGACAAAAGAGATAACACCCCCCCATTACGTCATGCTTCAGAAATGTGGAAAATGGTCCGTTTTCAAATGTTTTATTTTTGAACGTCAGTTCACATTTGTAGGTGGATCATCAGTGTTAGAGCTAAAATTAGCATGTTTAAAGTGATTTTCATGCTTCCAGGGGCTCGGGAAGTTAATTAAATACCATTTGGAGGCATTTAATGTTCGAGCAAAAACGGCTGGTTTTCGACAAAAGAGATAACACCCCCCCATTACGTCATGCTTCAGAAATGTGGAAAATGGTCCGTTTTCAAATGTTTTATTTTTGAACGTCAGTTCACATTTGTAGGTGGATCATCAGTGTTAGAGCTAAAATTAGCATGTTTAAAGTGATTTTCATGCTTCCAGGGGCCCTTAACACAAGATTTATGGAATGGTTAAAAGTGCATTGAAAATGGCCAATTTACTCACTCTGAGTTCTCAAAAAGGGTTTCTTCACCCCGGGAAGTTAATTAAATACCATTTGGAGGCATTTAATGTTCGAGCAAAAACGGCTGATTTTCGACAAAAGAGATAACCCCCCCCCCCCATTACGTCATGCTTCAGAAATGTGGAAAATGGTCCGTTTTCAAATGTTTTATTTTTGAACGTCAGTTCACATTTGTAGGTGGATCATCAGTGTTAGAGCTAAAATTAGCATGTTTAAAGTGATTTTCATGCTTCCAGGGGCCCTAAACAAAAGATTTATGGAATGGTTAAAAGTGCATGAAAATGGCCAATTTACTCACTCTGAGTTCTCAAAAAGGGTTTCTTCACCCCAGGAAGTTAATTAAATACCATTTGGAGACATTTAATGTTCGAGCAAAAACGGCTGAGTTTCGACAAAAGAGATAACACCCCCCCATTACGTCATGCTTCAGAAATGTGGAAAATGGTCCGTTTTCAAATGTTTTATTTTTGAACGTCAGTTCACATTTGTAGGTGGATCATCAGTGTTAGAGCTAAAATTAGCATGTTTAAAGTGATTTTCATGCTTCCAGGGGCTCGGGAAGTTAATTAAATACCATTTGGAGGCATTTAATGTTCGAGCAAAAACGGCTGGTTTTCGACAAAAGAGATAACACCCCCCCATTACGTCATGCTTCAGAAATGTGGAAAATGGTCCGTTTTCAAATGTTTTATTTTTGAACGTCAGTTCACATTTGTAGGTGGATCATCAGTGTTAGAGCTAAAATTAGCATGTTTAAAGTGATTTTCATGCTTCCAGGGGCCCTTAACACAAGATTTATGGAATGGTTAAAAGTGCATTGAAAATGGCCAATTTACTCACTCTGAGTTCTCAAAAAGGGTTTCTTCACCCCGGGAAGTTAATTAAATACCATTTGGAGGCATTTAATGTTCGAGCAAAAACGGCTGATTTTCGACAAAAGAGATAACCCCCCCCCCCATTACGTCATGCTTCAGAAATGTGGAAAATGGTCCGTTTTCAAATGTTTTATTTTTGAACGTCAGTTCACATTTGTAGGTGGATCATCAGTGTTAGAGCTAAAATTAGCATGTTTAAAGTGATTTTCATGCTTCCAGGGGCCCTAAACACAAGATTTATGGAATGGTTAAAAGTGCATGAAAATGGCCAATTTACTCACTCTGAGTTCTCAAAAAGGGTTTCTTCACCCCGGGAAGTTAATTAAATACCATTTGGAGGCATTTAATGTTCGAGCAAAAACGGCTGATTTTCGACAAAAGAGATAACACCCCCCCATTACGTCATGCTTCAGAAATGTGGAAAATGGTCCGTTTTCAAATGTTTTATTTTTGAACGTCAGTTCACATTTGTAGGTGGATCATCAGTGTTAGAGCTAAAATTAGCATGTTTAAAGTGATTTTCATGATTCCAGGGGCTCGGGAAGTTAAATAAATACCATTTGGAGGCATTTAATGTTCGAGCAAAAACGGCTGATTTTCGACAAAAGAGATAACACCCCCCCATTACGTCATGCTTCAGAAATGTGGAAAATGGTCCGTTTTCAAATGTTTTATTTTTGAACGTCAGTTCACATTTGTAGGTGGATCATCAGTGTTAGAGCTAAAATTAGCATGTTTAAAGTGATTTTCATGGTTCCAGGGGCTCGGGAAGTTAATTAAATACCATTTGGAGGCATTTAATGTTCGAGCAAAAACGGCTGGTTTTCGACAAAAGAGATAACACCCCCCCATTACGTCATGCTTCAGAAATGTGGAAAATGGTCCGTTTTCAAATGTTTTATTTTTGAACGTCAGTTCACATTTGTAGGTGGATCATCAGTGTTAGAGCTAAAATTAGCATGTTTAAAGTGATTTTCATGCTTCCAGAGGCCCTAAACACAAGATTTATGGAATGGTTAAAAGTGCATGAAAATGGCCAATTTACTAACTCTGAGTTCTCAAAAAGGGTTTCTTCACCCCGGGAAGTTAATTAAATACCATTTGGAGGCATTTAATGTTCGAGCAAAAACGGCTGATTTTCGACAAAAGAGATAACACCCCCCCATTACGTCATGCTTCAGAAATGTGGAAAATGGTCCGTTTTCAAATGTTTTATTTTTGAACGTCAGTTCACATTTGTAGGTGGATCATCAGTGTTAGAGCTAAAATTAGCATGTTTAAAGTGATTTTCATGCTTCCAGGGGCCCTAAACACAAGATTTATGGAATGGTTAAAAGTGCATGAAAATGGCCAATTTACTAACTCTGAGTTCTCAAAAAGGGTTTCTTCACCCCGGGAAGTTAATTAAATACCATTTGGAGGCATTTAATGTTCGAGCAAAAACGGCTGATTTTCGACAAAAGAGATAACACCCCCCAAAACGTCATGCTTCAGAAATGTGGAAAATGGTCCGTTTTCAAATGTTTTATTTTTGAACGTCAGTTCACATTTGTAGGTGGATCATCAGTGTTAGAGCTAAAATTAGCATGTTTAAAGTGATTTTCATGCTTCCAGGGGCTCGGGAAGTTAAATAAATACCATTTGGAGGCATTTAATGTTCGAGCAAAAACGGCTGATTTTTGACAAAAGAGATAACACCCCCCCATTACGTCATGCTTCAGAAATGTGGAAAATGGTCAGTTTTCAAATGTTTTATTTTTGAACGTCAGTTCACATTTGTAGGTGGATCATCAGTGTTAGAGCTCAAATTAGCATGTTTAAAGTGATTTTCATGCTTCCAGGGGCTCGGGAAGTGAATTAAATACTATTTGGAGGCATTTAATGTTCAAGCAAAAAAGGCTGATTTTCGACAAAAGAGATAACACCCCCCCATTACGTCATGCTTCAGAAATGTGGAAAATGGTCCGTTTTCAAATGTTTTATTTTTGAACGTCAGTGCACATTTGTAGGTGGATCATCAGTGTTAGAGCTAAAATTAGCATGTTTAAAGTGATTTTCATGCTTCCAGGGGCTCGGGAAGTTAATTAAATACCATTTGGAGGCATTTAATGTTCGAGCAAAAACGGCTGGTTTTCGACAAAAGAGATAACACCCCCCCATTACGTCATGCTTCAGAAATGTGGAAAATGGTCCGTTTTCAAATGTTTTATTTTTGAACGTCAGTTCACATTTGTAGGTGGATCATCAGTGTTAGAGCTAAAATTAGCATGTTTAAAGTGATTTTCATGCTTCCAGGGGCCCTTAACACAAGATTTATGGAATGGTTAAAAGTGCATTGAAAATGGCCAATTTACTCACTCTGAGTTCTCAAAAAGGGTTTCTTCACCCCGGGAAGTTAATTAAATACCATTTGGAGGCATTTAATGTTCGAGCAAAAACGGCTGATTTTCGACAAAAGAGATAACCCCCCCCCCCCATTACGTCATGCTTCAGAAATGTGGAAAATGGTCCGTTTTCAAATGTTTTATTTTTGAACGTCAGTTCACATTTGTAGGTGGATCATCAGTGTTAGAGCTAAAATTAGCATGTTTAAAGTGATTTTCATGCTTCCAGGGGCCCTAAACACAAGATTTATGGAATGGTTAAAAGTGCATGAAAATGGCCAATTTACTCACTCTGAGTTCTCAAAAAGGGTTTCTTCACCCCGGGAAGTTAATTAAATACCATTTGGAGGCATTTAATGTTCGAGCAAAAACGGCTGATTTTCGACAAAAGAGATAACACCCCCCCATTACGTCATGCTTCAGAAATGTGGAAAATGGTCTGTTTTCAAATGTTTTATTTTTGAACGTCAGTTCACATTTGTAGGTGGATCATCAGTGTTAGAGCTAAAATTAGCATGTTTAAAGTGATTTTCATGCTTCCAGGGGCTCGGGAAGTTAAATAAATACCATTTGGAGGTATTTAATGTTCGAGCAAAAACGGCTGATTTTCGACAAAAGAGATAACACCCCCCCATTACGTCATGCTTCAGAAATGTGGAAAATGGTCCGTTTTCAAATGTTTTATTTTTGAACGTCAGTTCACATTTGTAGGTGGATCATCAGTGTTAGAGCTAAAATCAGCATGTTTAAAGTGATTTTCATGCTTCCAGGGGCTCGGGAAGTTAATTAAATACCATTTGGAGGCATTTAATGTTCGAGCAAAAACGGCTGGTTTTCGACAAAAGAGATAACACCCCCCCATTACGTCATGCTTCAGAAATGTGGAAAATGGTCCTTTTTCAAATGTTTTATTTTTGAACGTCAGTTCACATTTGTAGGTGGATCATCAGTGTTAGAGCTAAAATTAGCATGTTTAAAGTGATTTTCATGCTTCCAGGGGCCCTAAACACAAGATTTATGGAATGGTTAAAAGTGCATGAAAATGGCCAATTTACTAACTCTGAGTTCTCAAAAAGGGTTTCTTCACCCCGGGAAGTTAATTAAATACCATTTGGAGGCATTTAATGTTCGAGCAAAAACGGCTGATTTTCGACAAAAGAGATAACACCCCCCCATTACGTCATGCTTCAGAAATGTGGAAAATGGTCCGTTTTCAAATGTTTTATTTTTGAACGTCAGTTCACATTTGTAGGTGGATCATCAGTGTTAGAGCTAAAATTAGCATGTTTAAAGTGATTTTCATGCTTCCAGGGGCCCTAAACACAAGATTTATGGAATGGTTAAAAGTGCATGAAAATGGCCAATTTACTAACTCTGAGTTCTCAAAAAGGGTTTCTTCACCCCGGGAAGTTAATTAAATACCATTTGGAGGCATTTAATGTTCGAGCAAAAACGGCTGATTTTCGACAAAAGAGATAACACCCCCCAAAACGTCATGCTTCAGAAATGTGGAAAATGGTCCGTTTTCAAATGTTTTATTTTTGAACGTCAGTTCACATTTGTAGGTGGATCATCAGTGTTAGAGCTAAAATTAGCATGTTTAAAGTGATTTTCATGCTTCCAGGGGCTCGGGAAGTTAAATAAATACCATTTGGAGGCATTTAATGTTCGAGCAAAAACGGCTGATTTTTGACAAAAGAGATAACACCCCCCCATTACGTCATGCTTCAGAAATGTGGAAAATGGTCAGTTTTCAAATGTTTTATTTTTGAACGTCAGTTCACATTTGTAGGTGGATCATCAGTGTTAGAGCTCAAATTAGCATGTTTAAAGTGATTTTCATGCTTCCAGGGGCTCGGGAAGTGAATTAAATACTATTTGGAGGCATTTAATGTTCAAGCAAAAAAGGCTGATTTTCGACAAAAGAGATAACACCCCCCCATTACGTCATGCTTCAGAAATGTGGAAAATGGTCCGTTTTCAAATGTTTTATTTTTGAACGTCAGTGCACATTTGTAGGTGGATCATCAGTGTTAGAGCTAAAATTAGCATGTTTAAAGTGATTTTCATGCTTCCAGGGGCTCGGGAAGTTAATTAAATACCATTTGGAGGCATTTAATGTTCGAGCAAAAACGGCTGGTTTTCGACAAAAGAGATAACACCCCCCCATTACGTCATGCTTCAGAAATGTGGAAAATGGTCCGTTTTCAAATGTTTTATTTTTGAACGTCAGTTCACATTTGTAGGTGGATCATCAGTGTTAGAGCTAAAATTAGCATGTTTAAAGTGATTTTCATGCTTCCAGGGGCCCTTAACACAAGATTTATGGAATGGTTAAAAGTGCATTGAAAATGGCCAATTTACTCACTCTGAGTTCTCAAAAAGGGTTTCTTCACCCCGGGAAGTTAATTAAATACCATTTGGAGGCATTTAATGTTCGAGCAAAAACGGCTGATTTTCGACAAAAGAGATAACCCCCCCCCCCCATTACGTCATGCTTCAGAAATGTGGAAAATGGTCCGTTTTCAAATGTTTTATTTTTGAACGTCAGTTCACATTTGTAGGTGGATCATCAGTGTTAGAGCTAAAATTAGCATGTTTAAAGTGATTTTCATGCTTCCAGGGGCCCTAAACACAAGATTTATGGAATGGTTAAAAGTGCATGAAAATGGCCAATTTACTCACTCTGAGTTCTCAAAAAGGGTTTCTTCACCCCGGGAAGTTAATTAAATACCATTTGGAGGCATTTAATGTTCGAGCAAAAACGGCTGATTTTCGACAAAAGAGATAACACCCCCCCATTACGTCATGCTTCAGAAATGTGGAAAATGGTCTGTTTTCAAATGTTTTATTTTTGAACGTCAGTTCACATTTGTAGGTGGATCATCAGTGTTAGAGCTAAAATTAGCATGTTTAAAGTGATTTTCATGCTTCCAGGGGCTCGGGAAGTTAAATAAATACCATTTGGAGGTATTTAATGTTCGAGCAAAAACGGCTGATTTTCGACAAAAGAGATAACACCCCCCCATTACGTCATGCTTCAGAAATGTGGAAAATGGTCCGTTTTCAAATGTTTTATTTTTGAACGTCAGTTCACATTTGTAGGTGGATCATCAGTGTTAGAGCTAAAATCAGCATGTTTAAAGTGATTTTCATGCTTCCAGGGGCTCGGGAAGTTAATTAAATACCATTTGGAGGCATTTAATGTTCGAGCAAAAACGGCTGGTTTTCGACAAAAGAGATAACACCCCCCCATTACGTCATGCTTCAGAAATGTGGAAAATGGTCCTTTTTCAAATGTTTTATTTTTGAACGTCAGTTCACATTTGTAGGTGGATCATCAGTGTTAGAGCTAAAATTAGCATGTTTAAAGTGATTTTCATGCTTCCAGGGGCCCTAAACACAAGATTTATGGAATGGTTAAAAGTGCATGAAAATGGCCAATTTACTAACTCTGAGTTCTCAAAAAGGGTTTCTTCACCCCGGGAAGTTAATTAAATACCATTTGGAGGCATTTAATGTTCGAGCAAAAACGGCTGATTTTCGACAAAAGAGATAACACCCCCCCATTACGTCATGCTTCAGAAATGTGGAAAATGGTCCGTTTTCAAATGTTTTATTTTTGAACGTCAGTTCACATTTGTAGGTGGATCATCAGTGTTAGAGCTAAAATTAGCATGTTTAAAGTGATTTTCATGCTTCCAGGGGCCCTAAACACAAGATTTATGGAATGGTTAAAAGTGCATGAAAATGGCCAATTTACTAACTCTGAGTTCTCAAAAAGGGTTTCTTCACCCCGGGAAGTTAATTAAATACCATTTGGAGGCATTTAATGTTCGAGCAAAAACGGCTGATTTTCGACAAAAGAGATAACACCCCCCAAAACGTCATGCTTCAGAAATGTGGAAAATGGTCCGTTTTCAAATGTTTTATTTTTGAACGTCAGTTCACATTTGTAGGTGGATCATCAGTGTTAGAGCTAAAATTAGCATGTTTAAAGTGATTTTCATGCTTCCAGGGGCTCGGGAAGTTAAATAAATACCATTTGGAGGCATTTAATGTTCGAGCAAATACGGCTGGTTTTCGACAAAAGAGATAACACCCCCCCATTACGTCATGCTTCAGAAATGTGGAAAATGGTCAGTTTTCAAATGTTTTATTTTTGAACGTCAGTTCACATTTGTAGGTGGATCATCAGTGTTAGAGCTCAAATTAGCATGTTTAAAGTGATTTTCATGCTTCCAGGGGCTCGGGAAGTGAATTAAATACTATTTGGAGGCATTTAATGTTCAAGCAAAAAAGGCTGATTTTCGACAAAAGAGATAACACCCCCCCATTACGTCATGCTTCAGAAATGTGGAAAATGGTCCGTTTTCAAATGTTTTATTTTTGAACGTCAGTTCACATTTGTAGGTGGATCATCAGTGTTAGAGCTAAAATTAGCATGTTTAAAGTGATTTTCATGCTTCCAGGGGCTCGGGAAGTTAATTAAATACCATTTGGAGGCATTTAATGTTCGAGCAAAAACGGCTGATTTTCGACAAAAGAGATAACACCCCCCCATTACGTCATGCTTCAGAAATGTGGAAAATGGTCCGTTTTCAAATGTTTTATTTTTGAACGTCAGTGCACATTTGTAGGTGGATCATCAGTGTTAGAGCTAAAATTAGCATGTTTAAAGTGATTTTCATGCTTCCAGGGGCTCGGGAAGTTAAATGAATACCATTTGGAGGCATTTAATGTTTGAGCAAAAACGGCTGATTTTCGACAAAAGAGATAACACCCCCCCATTATGTCATGCTTCAGAAATGTGGAAAATGGTCCATTTTCAAATGTTTTATTTCTGAACGTCAGTTCACATTTGTAGGTGGATCATCAGTGTTAGAGCTCAAATTAGCATGTTTAAAGTGATTTTCATGCTTCCAGAGGCTCAGGAAGTTAATTAAATACCATTTGGAGGCATTTAATGTTCGAGCAAAAATGGCTGATTTTCGACAAAAGAGATAACACCCCCCCATTACGTCATGCTTCAGAAATGTGGAAAATGGTCCGTTCTCAAATGCTTTATTTTTGAACGTCAGTTCACATTTGTAGGTGGATCATCAGTGTTAGAGCTAACATTGGCATGTTTAAAGTGATTTTCATGCTTCCAGGGGCCCTAAACACAAGATTTATGGAATGGTTAAAAGTGCATGAAAATGGCCAATTTACTCACTCTGAGTTCTCAAAAAGGGTTTCTTCACCCGGGGAAGTTAATTAAATACCATTTGGAGGCATTTAATGTTCGAGCAAAAACGGCTGATTTTCGACAAAAGAGGTAACACCCCCCCATTACGTCATGCTTCAGAAATGTGGAAAATGGTCCGTTTTCAAATGTTTTATTTTTGAACGTCAGTTCACATTTGTAGGTGGATCATCAGTGTTAGAGCTAAAATTAGCATGTTTAAAGTGATTTTCATGCTTCCAGGGGCTCGGAAGTTAAATAAATACCATTTGGAGGCATTTAATGTTCGAGCAAAAACGGCTGATTTTCGACAAAAGAGATAACACCCCCCCATTACGTCATGCTTCAGAAATGTGGAAAATGGTCCGTTTTCAAATGTTTTATTTTTGAACGTCAGTTCACATTTGTAGGTGGATCATCAGTGTTAGAGCTAAAATTAGCATGTTTAAAGTGATTTTCATGCTTCCAGGGGCTCGGGAAGTGAATTAAATACTATTTGGAGGCATTTAATGTTCAAGCAAAAACGGCTGATTTTCGACAAAAGACATAACACCCCCCCATTACGTCATGCTTCAGAAATGTGGAAAATGGTCCGTTTTCAAATGTTTTATTTTTGAACGTCAGTTCACATTTGTAGGTGGATCATCAGTGTTAGAGCTAACATTGGCATGTTTAAAGTGATTTTCATGCTTCCAGGGGCCCTAAACACAAGATTTATGGAATGGTTAAAAGTGCATGAAAATGGCCAATTTACTCACTCTGAGTTCTCAAAAAGGGTTTCTTCACCGGGAAGTTAATTAAATACCATTTGGAGTCATTTAATGTTCGAGCAAAAACGGCTGATTTTCGACAAAAGAGATAACACCCCCCCATTACGTCATGCTTCAGAAATGTGGAAAATGGTCCGTTTCAAATGTTTTATTTTTGAACGTCAGTTCACATTTGTAGGTGGATCATCAGTGTTAGAGCTAAAATTAGCATGTTTAAAGTGATTTTCATGCTTCCAGGGGCTCGGGAAGTTAATTAAATACCATTTGGAGGCATTTAATGTTCGAGCAAAAACGGCTGATTTTCGACAAAAGAGATAACACCCCCCCCATTACGTCATGCTTCAGAAATGTGGAAAATGGTCCGTTTTCAAATGTTTTATTTTTGAACGTCAGTTCACATTTGTAGGTGGATCATCATTGTTAGAGCTAAAATTAGCATGTTTAAAGTGATTTTCATGCTTCCAGGGGCCCTAAACACAAGATTTATGGAATGGTTAAAAGTGCATGAAAATGGCCAATTTACTCACTCTGAGTTCTCAAAAAGGGTTTCTTCACCCCGGGAAGTTAATTAAATACCATTTGGAGGCATTTAATGTTCGAGCAAAAACGGCTGATTTTCGACAAAAGAGATAACACCCCCCCATTACGTCATGCTTCAGAAATGTGGAAAATGGTCCATTTTCAAATGTTTTATTTTTGAACGTCAGTTCACATTTGTAGGTGGATCATCAGTGTTAGAGCTAAAATTAGCATGTTTAAAGTGATTTTCATGCTTCCAGGGGCCCTAAACACAAGATTTATGGAATGGTTAAAAGTGCATGAAAATGGCCAATTTACTCACTCTGAGTTCTCAAAAAGGGTTTCTTCACCTCGGGAAGTTAAATAAATACCATTTGGAGGCATTTAATGTTCGAGCAAAAACGGCTGATTTTCGACTAAAGAGATAACACCCCCCCATTACGTCATGCTTCAGAAATGTGGAAAATGGTCCGTTTTCAAATGTTTTATTTTTGAACGTCAGTTCACATTTGTAGGTGGATCATCAGTGTTAGAGCTCAAATTAGCATGTTTAAAGTGATTTTCATGCTTCCAGGGGCTCGGGAAGTGAATTAAATACTATTTGGAGGCATTTAATGTTCAAGCAAAAACGGCTGATTTTCGACAAAAGAGATAACACCCCCCCATTACGTCATGCTTCAGAAATGTGGAAAATGGTCCGTTTTCAAATGTTTTATTTTTGAACGTCAGTTCACATTTGTAGGTGGATCATCAGTGTTAGAGCTAAAATTAGCATGTTTAAATTGATTTTCATGCTTCCAGGGGCTCGGGAAGTTAATTAAATGCCATTTGGAGGCATTTAATGTTCGAGCAAAAATGGCTGATTTTCGACAAAAGAGATAACACCCCCCCATTACGTCATGCTTCAGAAATGTGGAAAATGGTCCGTTTTCAAATGTTTTATTTTTGAACGTCAGTTCACATTTGTAGGTGGATCATCAGTGTTAGAGCTAACATTGGCATGTTTAAAGTGATTTTCATGCTTCCAGGGGCCCTAAACACAAGATTTATGGAATGGTTAAAAGTGCATGAAAATGGCCAATTTACTCACTCTGAGTTCTCAAAAAGGGTTTCTTCACCCCGGGAAGTTAATTAAATACCATTTGGAGGCATTTAATGTTCGAGCAAAAACGGCCGATTTTCGACAAAGGAGATAACATCCCCCCATTACGTCATGCTTCAGAAATGTGGAAAATGGTCCGTTTTCAAATGTTTTATTTTTGAACGTCAGTTCACATTTGTAGGTGGATCATCAGTGTTAGAGCTAAAATTAGCATGTTTAAAGGGATTTTCATGCTTCCAGGGGCTCGGGAAGTTAATTAAATACCATTTGGAGGCATTTAATGTTCGAGCAAAAACAGCTGATTTTCGACAAAAGAGATAACACCCCCCCATTACGTCATGCTTCAGAAATGTGGAAAATGGTCCGTTTTCAAATGTTTTATTTTTGAACGTCAGTTCACATTTGTAGGTGGATCATCAGTGTTAGAGCTAAAATTAGCATGTTTAAAGTGATTTTCATGCTTCCCGGGGCCCTAAACACAAGATTTATGGACTGGTTAAAAGTGCATGAAAATGGCCAATTTACTCACTCTGAGTTCTCAAAAAGGGTTTCTTCCCCCCCGGGAAGTTAATTAAATACCATTTGGAGGCATTTAATGTTCGAGCAAAAACGGCTGATTTTCGACAAAAGAGATAACACCCCCCCATTACGTCATGCTTCAGAAATGTGCAAAATGGTCCATTTTCAAATGTTTTATTTTTGAACGTCAGTTCACATTTGTAGGTGGATCATCAGTGTTAGAGCTAAAATTAGCATGTTTAAAGTGATTTTCATGCTTCCAGGGGCTCGGGAAGTTAAATAAATACAATTTGGAGGCATTTAATGTTCGAGCAAAAACGGCTGATTTTCGACAAAAGAGATAACACCCCCCCATTACGTCATGCTTCAGAAATGTGGAAAATGGTCCGTTTTCAAATGTTTTATTTCTGAACGTCAGTTCACATTTGTAGGTGGATCATCAGTGTTAGAGCTCAAATTAGCTTGTTTAAAGTGATTTTCATGCTTCCAGGGGCTCGGGAAGTGAATTAAATACTATTTGGAGGCATTTAATGTTCAAGCAAAAACGGCTGATTTTCGACAAAAGAGATAACACCCACCCATTACGTCATGCTTCAGAAATGTGGAAAATGGTCCGTTTTCAAATGTTTTATTTTTGAACGTCAGTTCACATTTGTAGGTGGATCATCAGTGTTAGAGCTAAAATTAGGATGTTTAAAGTGATTTTCATGCTTCCAGGGGCTCGGGAAGTTAATTAAATACCATTTGGAGGCATTTAATGTTCGAGCAAAAATGGCTGATTTTCGACAAAAGAGATAACACCCCCCCATTACGTCATGCTTCAGAAATTTAGAAAATGGTTCGTTTTCAAATGTTTTATTTTTGAACGTCAGTTCACATTTGTAGGTGGATCATCAGTGTTAGAGCTAACATTGGCATGTTTAAAGTGATTTTCATGCTTCCAGGGGCCCTAAACACAAGATTTATGGAATGGTTAAAAGTGCATGAAAATGGCCAATTTACTCACTCTGAGTTCTCAAAAAGGGTTTCTTCACCTCGGGAAGTTAAATAAATACCATTTGGAGGCATTTAATGTTCGAGCAAAAACGGCTGATTTTCGACAAAAGAGATAACACCCCCCCATTACGTCATGCTTCAGAAATGTGGAAAATGGTCCGTTTTCAAATGTTTTATTTTTGAACGTCAGTTCACATTTGTAGGTGGATCATCAGTGTGAGAGCTAAAATTTGCATGTTTAGAGTGATTTTCATGCTTCCAGGGGCTCGGGAAGTTAATTAAATACCATTTGGAGGCATTTAATGTTCGAGCAAAAACGGCTGGTTTTCGACAAAAGAGATAACACCCCCCCATTACGTCATGCTTCAGAAATGTGGAAAATGGTCCTTTTTCAAATGTTTTATTTTTGAACGTCAGTTCACATTTGTAGGTGGATCATCAGTGTTAGAGCTAAAATTAGCATGTTTAAAGTGATTTTCATGCTTCCAGGGGCCCTTAACACAAGATTTATGGAATGGTTAAAAGTGCATTGAAAATGGCCAATTTACTCACTCTGAGTTCTCAAAAAGGGTTTCTTCACCCCGGGAAGTTAATTAAATACCATTTGGAGGCATTTAATGTTCGAGCAAAAACGGCTGATTTTCGACAAAAAAGATAACCCCCCCCCCCATTACGTCATGCTTCAGAAATGTGGAAAATGGTCCGTTTTCAAATGTTTTATTTTTGAACGTCAGTTCACATTTGTAGGTGGATCATCAGTGTTAGAGCTAAAATTAGCATGTTTAAAGTGATTTTCATGCTTGCAGGGGCCCTAAACACAAGATTTATGGAATGGTTAAAAGTGCATGAAAATGGCCAATTTACTCACTCTGAGTTCTCAAAAAGGGTTTCTTCACCCCGGGAAGTTAATTAAATACCATTTGGAGGCATTTAATGTTCGAGCAAAAACGGCTGATTTTCGACAAAAGAGATAACACCCCCCCATTACGTCATGCTTCAGAAATGTGGAAAATGGTCCGTTTTCAAATGTTTTATTTTTGAACGTCAGTTCACATTTGTAGGTAGATCATCAGTGTTAGAGCTAAAATTAGCATGTTTAAAGTGATTTTCATGCTTCCAGGGGCTCGGGAAGTTAAATAAATACCATTTGGAGGCATTTAATGTTCGAGCAAAAACGGCTGATTTTCGACAAAAGAGATAACACCCCCCCATTACGTCATGCTTCAGAAATGTGGAAAATGGTCCGCTTTCAAATGTTTTATTTTTGAACGTCAGTTCACATTTGTAGGTGGATCATCAGTGTTAGAGCTAAAATTAGCATGTTTAAAGTGATTTTCATGCTTCCAGGGGCTCGGGAAGTTAATTAAATACCATTTGGAGGCATTTAATGTTCAAGCAAAAACGGCTGGTTTTCGACAAAAGAGATAACACCCCCCCCATTACGTCATGCTTCAGAAATGTGGAAAATGGTCCGTTTTCAAATGTTTTATTTTTGAACGTCAGTTCACATTTGTAGGTGGATCATCAGTGTTAGAGCTAAAATTAGCATGTTTAAAGTGATTTTCATGCTTCCAGGGGCCCTAAACACAAGATTTATGGAATGGTTAAAAGTGCATGAAAATGGCCAATTTACTAACTCTGAGTTCTCAAAAAGGGTTTCTTCACCCCGGGAAGTTAATTAAATACCATTTGGAGGCATTTAATGTTCGAGCAAAAACGGCTGATTTTCGACAAAAGAGATAACACCCCCCCATTACGTCATGCTTCAGAAATGTGGAAAATGGTCCGTTTTCAAATGTTTTATTTTTGAACGTCAGTTCACATTTGTAGGTGGATCATCAGTGTTAGAGCTAAAATTAGCATGTTTAAAGTGATTTTCATGCTTCCAGGGGCCCTAAACACAAGATTTATGGAATGGTTAAAAGTGCATGAAAATGGCCAATTTACTCACTCTGAGTTCTCAAAAAGGGTTTCTTCACCCCGGGAAGTTAATTAAATACCATTTGGAGGCATTTAATGTTCGAGCAAAAACGGCTGATTTTCGACAAAAGAGATAACACCCCCCCATTACGTCATGCTTCAGAAATGTGGAAAATGGTCCGTTTTCAAATGTTTTATTTTTGAACGTCAGTTCACATTTGTAGGTGGATCATCAGTGTTAGAGCTAAAATTAGTATGTTTAAAGTGATTTTCATGCTTCCAGGGGCTCGGGAAGTTAAATAAATACCATTTGGAGGCATTTAATGTTCGAGCAAAAACGGCTGATTTTCGACAAAAGAGATAACACCCCCCCATTACGTCATGCTTCAGAAATGTGGAAAATGGTCCGTTTTCAAATGTTTTATTTTTGAACGTCAGTTCACATTTGTAGGTGGATCATCAGTGTGAGAGCTAAAATTAGCATGTTTAGAGTGATTTTCATGCTTCCAGGGGCTCGGGAAGTTAATTAAATACCATTTGGAGGCATTTAATGTTCGAGCAAAAACGGCTGATTTTCGACAAAAGAGATAACACCCCCCCATTACGTCATGCTTCAGAAATGTGAAAAATGGTCCGTTTCCAAATGTTTTATTTTTGAACGTCAGTTCACATTTGTAGGTGGATCATCAGTGTTAGAGCTAAAATTAGCATGTTTAAAGTGATTTTCATGCTTCCAGGGGCCCTAAACACAAGATTTATGGAATGGTTAAAAGTGCATGAAAATGGCCAATTTACTCACTCTGAGTTCTCAAAAAGGGTTTTTTTCACCCCAGGAAGTTAATTAAATACCATTTGGAGACATTTAATGTTCGAGCAAAAACGGCTGAGTTTCGACAAAAGAGATAACACCCCCCCATTACGTCATGCTTCAGAAATGTGGAAAATGGTCCGTTTTCAAATGTTTTATTTTTGAACGTCAGTTCACATTTGTAGGTGGATCATCAGTGTTAGAGCTAAAATTAGCATGTTTAAAGTGATTTTCATGCTTCCAGGGGCTCGGGAAGTTAATTAAATACCATTTGGAGGCATTTAATGTTCGAGCAAAAACGGCTGGTTTTCGACAAAAGAGATAACACCCCCCCATTACGTCATGCTTCAGAAATGTGGAAAATGGTCCGTTTTCAAATGTTTTTTTTTGAACGTCAGTTCACATTTGTAGGTGGATCATCAGTGTTAGAGCTAAAATTAGCATGTTTAAAGTGATTTTCATGCTTCCAGGGGCCCTTAACACAAGATTTATGGAATGGTTAAAAGTGCATTGAAAATGGCCAATTTACTCACTCTGAGTTCTCAAAAAGGGTTTCTTCACCCCGGGAAGTTAATTAAATACCATTTGGAGGCATTTAATGTTCGAGCAAAAACGGCTGATTTTCGACAAAAGAGATAACCCCCCCCCCCCATTACGTCATGCTTCAGAAATGTGGAAAATGGTCCGTTTTCAAATGTTTTATTTTTGAACGTCAGTTCACATTTGTAGGTGGATCATCAGTGTTAGAGCTAAAATTAGCATGTTTAAAGTGATTTTCATGCTTCCAGGGGCCCTAAACACAAGATTTATGGAATGGTTAAAAGTGCATGAAAATGGCCAATTTACTCACTCTGAGTTCTCAAAAAGGGTTTCTTCACCCCGGGAAGTTAATTAAATACCATTTGGAGGCATTTAATGTTCGAGCAAAAACGGCTGATTTTCGACAAAAGAGATAACACCCCCCCATTACGTCATGCTTCAGAAATGTGGAAAATGGTCCGTTTTCAAATGTTTTATTTTTGAACGTCAGTTCACATTTGTAGGTGGATCATCAGTGTTAGAGCTAAAATTAGCATGTATAAAGTGATTTTCATGCTTCCAGGGGCTCGGGAAGTTAATTAAATACCATTTGGAGGCATTTAATGTTCGAGCAAAAACGGCTGGTTTTCGACAAAAGAGATAACACCCCCCCATTACGTCATGCTTCAGAAATGTGGAAAATGGTCCGTTTTCAAATGTTTTATTTTTGAACGTCAGTTCACATTTGTAGGTGGATCATCAGTGTTAGAGCTAAAATTAGCATGTTTAAAGTGATTTTCATGCTTCCAGGGGCCCTAAACACAAGATTTATGGAATGGTTAAAAGTGCATGAAAATGGCCAATTTACTAACTCTGAGTTCTCAAAAAGGGTTTCTTCACCCCGGGAAGTTAATTAAATACCATTTGGAGGCATTTAATGTTCGAGCAAAAACGGCTGATTTTCGACAAAAGAGATAACACCCCCCCATTACGTCATGCTTCAGAAATGTGGAAAATGGTCCGTTTTCAAATGTTTTATTTTTGAACGTCAGTTCATATTTGTAGGTGGATCATCAGTGTTAGAGCTAAAATTAGCATGTTTAAAGTGATTTTCATGCTTCCAGGGGCTCGGGAAGTTAAATAAATACCATTTGGAGGCATTTAATGTTCGAGCAAAAACGGCTGATTTTCGACAAAAGAGATAACACCCCCCCATTACGTCATGCTTCAGAAATGTGGAAAATGGTCCGTTTTCAAATGTTTTATTTTTGAACGTCAGTTCACATTTGTAGGTGGATCATCAGTGTTAGAGCTAAAATTAGCATGTTTAAAGTGATTTTCATGCTTCCAGGAGCTCGGGAAGTTAATTAAATACCATTTGGAGGCATTTAATGTTTGCGCAAAAATGGCTGATTTTCGACAAAAGAGATAACACCCCCCCATTACGTCATGCTTCAGAAATGTGGAAAATGGTCCGTTTTCAAATGTTTTATTTTTGAACGTCAGTTCACATTTGTAGGTGGATCATCAGTGTGAGAGCTAAAATTAGCATGTTTAAAGTGATTTTCATGCTTCCAGGGGCTCGGGAAGTTAATTAAATACCATTTGGAGGCATTTAATGTTCGAGCAAAAACGGCAGATTTTCGACAAAAGAGATAACACCCCCCCATTACGTCATGCTTCAGAAATGTGAAAAATGGTCTGTTTTCAAATGTTTTATTTTTGAACGTCAGTTCACATTTGTAGGTGGATCATCAGTGTTAGAGCTAAAATTAGCATGTTTAAAGTGATTTTCATGCTTCCAGGGGCCCTAAACACAAGATTTATGGAATGGTTAAAAGTGCATGAAAATGGCCAATTTACTCACTCTGAGTTCTCAAAAAGGGTTTCTTCACCCCAGGAAGTTAATTAAATACCATTTGGAGGCATTTAATGTTCGAGCAAAAACGGCTGAGTTTCGACAAAAGAGATAACACCCCCCCATTACGTCATGCTTCAGAAATGTGGAAAATGGTCCGTTTTCAAATGTTTTATTTTTGAACGTCAGTTCACATTTGTAGGTGGATCATCAGTGTTAGAGCTAAAATTAGCATGTTTAAAGTGATTTTCATGCTTCCAGGGGCTCGGGAAGTTAATTAAATACCATTTGGAGGCATTTAATGTTCGAACAAAAACGGCTGGTTTTCGACAAAAGAGATAACACCCCCCCATTACGTCATGCTTCAGAAATGTGGAAAATGGTCCGTTTTCAAATGTTTTATTTTTGAACGTCAGTTCACATTTGTAGGTGGATCATCAGTGTTAGAGCTAAAATTAGCATGTTTAAAGTGATTTTCATGCTTCCAGGGGCCCTTAACACAAGATTTATGGAATGGTTAAAAGTGCATGAAAATGGCCAATTTACTCACTCTGAGTTCTCAAAAAGGGTTTCTTCACCCCGGAAAGTTAATTAAATACCATTTGGAGGCATTTAATGTTCGAGCAAAAACGGCTGATTTTCGACAAAAGAGATAACACCCCCCCCATTACGTCATGCTTCAGAAATGTGGAAAATGGTCCGTTTTCAAATGTTTTATTTTTGAACGTCAGTTCACATTTGTAGGTGGATCATCAGTGTTAGAGCTAAAATTAGCATGTTTAAAGTGATTTTCATGCTTCCAGGGGCCCTAAACACAAGATTTATGGAATGGTTAAAAGTGCATGAAAATGGCCAATTTACTCACTCTGAGTTCTCAAAAAGGGTTTCTTCACCCCGGGAAGTTAATTAAATACCATTTGGAGGCATTTAATGTTCGAGCAAAAATGGCTGATTTTCGACAAAAGAGATAACACCCCCCCATTACGTCATGCTTCAGAAATGTGGAAAATGGTCCGTTCTCAAATGCTTTATTTTTGAACGTCAGTTCACATTTGTAGGTGGATCATCAGTGTTAGAGCTAACATTGGCATGTTTAAAGTGATTTTCATGCTTACAGGGGCTCGGGAAGTGAATTAAATACTATTTGGAGGCATTTAATGTTCAAGCAAAAACGGCTGATTTTCGACAAAAGACATAACACCCCCCATTACGTCATGCTTCAGAAATGTGGAAAATGGTCCGTTTTCAAATGTTTTATTTTTGAACGTCAGTTCACATTTGTAGGTGGATCATCAGTGTTAGAGCTAAATTTAGCATGTTTAAAGTGATTTTCATGCTTCCAGGGGCTCGGGAAGTGAATTAAATACCATTTGGAGGCATTTAATGTTCGAGCAAAAATGGCTGATTTTCGACAAAAGAGATAACACCCCCCCATTACGTCATGCTTCAGAAATGTGGAAAATGGTCCGTTTTCAAATGTTTTATTTTAGAACGTCAGTTCACATTTGTAGGTGGATCATCAGTGTTAGAGCTAACATTGGCATGTTTATAGTGATTTTCATGCTTCCAGGGGTCCTAAACCCAAGATTTATGGAATGGTTAAAAGTGCATGAAAATGGCCAATTTACTCACTCTGAGTTCTCAAAAAGGGTTTCTTCACCCCGGGAAGTTAATTAAATACCATTTGGAGGCATTTAATGTTCGAGCAAAAACGGCTGATTTTCGACAAAAGAGATAACACCCCCCCATTACGTCATGCTTCAGAAATGTGGAAAATGGTCCGTTTTCAAATGTTTTATTTTTGAACGTCAGTTCACATTTGTAGGTGGATCATCAGTGTTAGAGCTAAAATTAGCATGTTTAAAGTGATTTTCATGCTTCCAGGGGCTCGGGAAGTTAATTAAATACCATTTGGAGGCATTTAATGTTCGAGCAAAAACGGCTGATTTTCGACAAAAGAGATAACACCCCCCCATTACGTCATGCTTCAGAAATGTGGAAAATGGTCCGTTTTCAAATGTTTTATTTTTGAACGTCAGTTCACATTTGTAGGTGGATCATCATTGTTAGAGCTAAAATTAGCATGTTTAAAGTGATTTTCATGCTTCCAGGGGCCCTAAACACAAGATTTATGGAATGGTTAAAAGTGCATGAAAATGGCCAATTTACTCACTCTGAGTTCTCAAAAAGGGTTTCTTCACCCCGGGAAGTTAATTAAATACCATTTGGAGGCATTTAATGTTCGAGCAAAAACGGCTGATTTTCGACAAAAGAGATAACACCCCCCCATTACGTCATGCTTCAGAAATGTGGAAAATGGTCCGTTTTCAAATGTTTTATTTTTGAACGTCAGTTCACATTTGTAGGTGGATCATCAGTGTTAGAGCTAAAATTAGCATGTTTAAAGTGATTTTCATGCTTCCAGGGGCCCTAAACACAAGATTTATGGAATGGTTAAAAGTGCATGAAAATGGCCAATTTACTCACTCTGAGTTCTCAAAAAGGGTTTCTTCACCTCGGGAAGTTAAATAAATACCATTTGGAGGCATTTAATGTTCGAGCAAAAACGGCTGATTTTCGACAAAAGAGATCACACCCCCCATTACGTCATGCTTCAGAAATGTGGAAAATGGTCCGTTTTCAAATGTTTTATTTTTGAACGTCAGTTCACATTTGTAGGTGGATCATCAGTGTTAGAGCTCAAATTAGCATGTTTAAAGTGATTTTCATGCTTCCAGGGGCTCGAGAAGTGAATTAAATACTATTTGGAGGCATTTAATGTTCAAGCAAAAACGGCTGATTTTCGACAAAAGAGATAACACCCCCCCATTACGTCATGCTTCAGAAATGTGGAAAATGGTCCGTTTTCAAATGTTTTATTTTTGAACGTCAGTTCACATTTGTAGGTGGATCATCAGTGTTAGAGCTAAAATTAGCATGTTTAAATTGATTTTCATGCTTCCAGGGGCTCGGGAAGTTAATTAAATGCCATTTGGAGGCATTTAATGTTCGAGCAAAAATGGCTGATTTTCGACAAAAGAGATAACACCCCCCCATTACGTCATGCTTCAGAAATGTGGAAAATGGTCCGTTTTCAAATGTTTTATTTTTGAACGTCAGTTCACATTTGTAGGTGGATCATCAGTGTTAGAGCTAACATTGGCATGTTTAAAGTGTATTTCATGCTTCCAGGGGCCCTAAACACAAGATTTATGGAATGGTTAAAAGTGCATGAAAATGGCCAATTTACTCACTCTGAGTTCTCAAAAAGGGTTTCTTCACCCCGGGAAGTTAATTAAATACCATTTGGAGGCATTTAATGTTCGAGCAAAAACGGCTGATTTTCGACAAATGAGATAACATCCCCCCATTACGTCATGCTTCAGAAATGTGGAAAATGGTCCGTTTTCAAATGTTTTATTTTTGAACGTCAGTTCACATTTGTAGGTGGATCATCAGTGTTAGAGCTAAAATTAGCATGTTTAAAGTGATTTTCATGCTTCCAGGGGCTCGGGAAGTTAATTAAATACCATTTGGAGGCATTTAATGTTCGAGCAAAAACGGCTGATTTTCGACAAAAGAGATAACACCCCCCCATTACGTCATGCTTCAGAAATGTGGAAAATGGTCCGTTTTCAAATGTTTTATTTTTGAACGTCAGTTCACATTTGTAGGTGGATCATCAGTGTTAGAGCTAAAATTAGCATGTTTAAAGTGATTTTCATGCTTCCCGGGGCCCTAAACACAAGATTTATGGACTGGTTAAAAGTGCATGAAAATGGCCAATTTACTCACTCTGAGTTCTCAAAAAGGGTTTCTTCACCCCGGGAAGTTAATTAAATACCATTTGGAGGCATTTAATGTTCGAGCAAAAACGGCTGATTTTCGACAAAAGAGATAACACCCCCCCATTACGTCATGCTTCAGAAATGTGGAAAATGGTCCGTTTTCAAATGTTTTATTTTTGAACGTCAGTTCACATTTGTAGGTGGATCATCAGTGTTAGAGCTAAAATTAGCATGTTTAAAGTGATTTTCATGCTTCCAGGGGCTCGGGAAGTTAAATAAATACCATTTGGAGGCATTTAATGTTCGAGCAAAAACGGCTGATTTTCGACAAAAGAGATAACACCCCCCCATTACGTCATGCTTCAGAAATGTGGAAAATGGTCCGTTTTCAAATGTTTTATTTCTGAACGTCAGTTCACATTTGTAGGTGGATCATCAGTGTTAGAGCTCAAATTAGCTTGTTTAAAGTGATTTTCATGCTTCCAGGGGCTCGGGAAGTGAATTAAATACTATTTGGAGGCATTTAATGTTCAAGCAAAAACGGCTGATTTTCGACAAAAGAGATAACACCCACCCATTACGTCATGCTTCAGAAATGTGGAAAATGGTCCGTTTTCAAATGTTTTATTTTTGAACGTCAGTTCACATTTGTAGGTGGATCATCAGTGTTAGAGCTAAAATTAGGATGTTTAAAGTGATTTTCATGCTTCCAGGGGCTCGGGAAGTTAATTAAATACCATTTGGAGGCATTTAATGTTCGAGCAAAAATGGCTGATTTTCGACAAAAGAGATAACACCCCCCCATTATGTCATGCTTCAGAAATTTAGAAAATGGTTCGTTTTCAAATGTTTTATTTTTGAACGTCAGTTCACATTTGTAGGTGGATCATCAGTGTTAGAGCTAACATTGGCATGTTTAAAGTGATTTTCATGCTTCCAGGGGCCCTAAACACAAGATTTATGGAATGGTTAAAAGTGCATGAAAATGGCCAATTTACTCACTCTGAGTTCTCAAAAAGGGTTTCTTCACCCCGGGAAGTTAATTAAATACCATTTGGAGGCATTTAATGTTCGAGCAAAAACGGCTGATTTTCGACAAAAGAGATAACACCCCCCCATTACGTCATGCTTCAGAAATGTGGAAAATGGTCCGTTTTCAAATGTTTTATTTTTGAACGTCAGTTCACATTTGTAGGTGGATCATCAGTGTTAGAGCTAAAATTAGCATGTTTAAAGTGATTTTCATGCTTCCAGGGGCCCTAAACACAAGATTTATGGAATGGTTAAAAGTGCATGAAAATGGCCAATTTACTCACTCTGAGTTCTCAAAAAGGGTTTCTTCACCCCGGGAAGTTAATTAAATACCATTTGGAGGCATTTAATGTTCGAGCAAAAACGGCTGATTTTCGACAAAAGAGATAACACCCCCCCATTACGTCATGCTTCAGAAATGTGGAAAATGGTCCGTTTTCAAATGTTTTATTTTTGAACGTCAGTTCACATTTGTAGGTGGATCATCAGTGTTAGAGCTAAAATTAGTATGTTTAAAGTGATTTTCATGCTTCCAGGGGCTCGGGAAGTTAAATAAATACCATTTGGAGGCATTTAATGTTCGAGCAAAAACGGCTGATTTTCGACAAAAGAGATAACACCCCCCCATTACGTCATGCTTCAGAAATGTGGAAAATGGTCCGTTTTCAAATGTTTTATTTCTGAACGTCAGTTCACATTTGTAGGTGGATCATCAGTGTTAGAGCTCAAATTAGCATGTTTAAAGTGATTTTCATGCTTCCAGGGGCTCGGGAAGTGAATTAAATACTATTTGGAGGCATTTAATGTTCAAGCAAAAACGGCTGATTTTCGACAAAAGAGATAACACCCCCCCATTACGTCATGCTTCAGAAATGTGGAAAATGGTCCGTTTTCAAATGTTTTATTTTTGAACGTCAGTTCACATTTGTAGGTGGATCATCAGTGTTAGAGCTAAAATTAGGATGTTTAAAGTGATTTTCATGCTTCCAGAGGCTCAGGAAGTTAATTAAATACCATTTGGAAGCATTTAATGTTCGAGCAAAAATGGCTGATTTTCGACAAAAGAGATAACACCCCCCATTTACGTCATGCTTCAGAAATGTGGAAAATGGTCCGTTCTCAAATGCTTTATTTTTGAACGTCAGTTCACATTTGTAGGTGGATCATCAGTGTTAGAGCTAACATTGGCATGTTTAAAGTGATTTTCATGCTTCCAGGGGCCCTAAACACAAGATTTATGGAATGGTTAAAAGTGCATGAAAATGGCCAATTTACTCACTCTGAGTTCTCAAAAAGGGTTTCTTCACCCGGGGAAGTTAATTAAATACCATTTGGAGGCATTTAATGTTCGAGCAAAAACGGCTGATTTTCGACAAAAGAGGTAACACCCCCCCATTACGTCATGCTTCAGAAATGTGGAAAATGGTCCGTTTTCAAATGTTTTATTTTTGAACGTCAGTTCACATTTGTAGGTGGATCATAAGTGTTAGAGCTAAAATTAGCATGTTTAAAGTGATTTTCATGCTTCCAGGGGCTCGAAAGTTAAATAAATACCATTTGGAGGCATTTAATGTTCGAGCAAAAACGGCTGATTTTAGACAAAAGAGATAACACCCCCCCATTACGTCATGCTTCAGAAATGTGGAAAATGGTCCGTTTTCAAATGTTTTATTTTTGAACGTCAGTTCACATTTGTAGGTGGATCATCAGTGTTAGAGCTAAAATTAGCATGTTTAAAGTGATTTTCATGCTTCCAGGGGCTCGGGAAGTGAATTAAATACTATTTGGAGGCATTTAATGTTCAAGCAAAAACGGCTGATTTTCGACAAAAGACATAACACCCCCCATTACGTCATGCTTCAGAAATGTGGAAAATGGTCCGTTTTCAAATGTTTTATTTTTGAATGTCAGTTCACATTTGTAGGTGGATCATCAGTGTTAGAGCTAAAATTAGTATGTTTAAAGTGATTTTCATGCTTCCAGGGGCTCGGGAAGTTAAATAAATACCATTTGGAGGCATTTAATGTTCGAGCAAAAACGGCTGATTTTCGACAAAAGAGATAACACCCCCCCATTACGTCATGCTTCAGAAATGTGGAAAATGGTCGTTTTCAAATGTTTTATTTCTGAACGTCAGTTCACATTTGTAGGTGGATCATCAGTGTTAGAGCTCAAATTAGCATGTTTAAAGTGATTTTCATGCTTCCAGGGGCTCGGGAAGTGAATTAAATACTATTTGGAGGCATTTAATGTTCAAGCAAAAACGGCTGATTTTCGACAAAAGAGATAACACCCCCCCATTACGTCATGCTTCAGAAATGTGGAAAATGGTCCGTTTTCAAATGTTTTATTTTTGAACGTCAGTTCACATTTGTAGGTGGATCATCAGTGTTAGAGCTAAAATTAGGATGTTTAAAGTGATTTTCATGCTTCCAGAGGCTCAGGAAGTTAATTAAATACCATTTGGAAGCATTTAATGTTCGAGCAAAAAATGGCTGATTTTCGACAAAAGAGATAACACCCCCCATTTACGTCATGCTTCAGAAATGTGGAAAATGGTCCGTTCTCAAATGCTTTATTTTTGAACGTCAGTTCACATTTGTAGGTGGATCATCAGTGTTAGAGCTAACATTGGCATGTTTAAAGTGATTTTCATGCTTCCAGGGCCCTAAACACAAGATTTATGGAATGGTTAAAAGTGCATGAAAATGGCCAATTTACTCACTCTGAGTTCTCAAAAAGGGTTTCTTCACCCGGGGAAGTTAATTAAATACCATTTGGAGGCATTTAATGTTCGAGCAAAAACGGCTGATTTTCGACAAAAGAGGTAACACCCCCCCATTACGTCATGCTTCAGAAATGTGGAAAATGGTCCGTTTTCAAATGTTTTATTTTTGAACGTCAGTTCACATTTGTAGGTGGATCATAAGTGTTAGAGCTAAAATTAGCATGTTTAAAGTGATTTTCATGCTTCCAGGGGCTCGAAAGTTAAATAAATACCATTTGGAGGCATTTAATGTTCGAGCAAAAACGGCTGATTTTAGACAAAAGAGATAACACCCCCCCATTACGTCATGCTTCAGAAATGTGGAAAATGGTCCGTTTCAAATGTTTTATTTTTGAACGTCAGTTCACATTTGTAGGTGGATCATCAGTGTTAGAGCTAAAATTAGCATGTTTAAAGTGATTTTCATGCTTCCAGGGGCTCGGGAAGTGAATTAAATACTATTTGGAGGCATTTAATGTTCAAGCAAAAACGGCTGATTTTCGACAAAAGACATAACACCCCCCATTACGTCATGCTTCAGAAATGTGGAAAATGGTCCGTTTTCAAATGTTTTATTTTTGAATGTCAGTTCACATTTGTAGGTGGATCATCAGTGTTAGAGCTAAAATTAGTATGTTTAAAGTGATTTTCATGCTTCCAGGGGCTCGGGAAGTTAAATAAATACCATTTGGAGGCATTTAATGTTCGAGCAAAAACGGCTGATTTTCGACAAAAGAGATAACACCCCCCCATTACGTCATGCTTCAGAAATGTGGAAAATGGTCCGTTTTCAAATGTTTTATTTCTGAACGTCAGTTCACATTTGTAGGTGGATCATCAGTGTTAGAGCTCAAATTAGCATGTTTAAAGTGATTTTCATGCTTCCAGGGGCTCGGGAAGTGAATTAAATACTATTTGGAGGCATTTAATGTTCAAGCAAAAACGGCTGATTTTCGACAAAAGAGATAACACCCCCCCATTACGTCATGCTTCAGAAATGTGGAAAATGGTCCGTTTTCAAATGTTTTATTTTTGAACGTCAGTTCACATTTGTAGGTGGATCATCAGTGTTAGAGCTAAAATTAGGATGTTTAAAGTGATTTTCATGCTTCCAGAGGCTCAGGAAGTTAATTAAATACCATTTGGAAGCATTTAATGTTCGAGCAAAATGGCTGATTTTCGACAAAAGAGATAACACCCCCCATTTACGTCATGCTTCAGAAATGTGGAAATGGTCCGTTCTCAAATGCTTTATTTTTGAACGTCAGTTCACATTTGTAGGTGGATCATCAGTGTTAGAGCTAACATTGGCATGTTTAAAGTGATTTTCATGCTTCCAGGGCCCTAAACACAAGATTTATGGAATGGTTAAAAGTGCATGAAAATGGCCAATTTACTCACTCTGAGTTCTCAAAAAGGGTTTCTTCACCCGGGGAAGTTAATTAAATACCATTTGGAGGCATTTAATGTTCGAGCAAAAACGGCTGATTTTCGACAAAAGAGGTAACACCCCCCCATTACGTCATGCTTCAGAAATGTGGAAAATGGTCCGTTTTCAAATGTTTTATTTTTGAACGTCAGTTCACATTTGTAGGTGGATCATAAGTGTTAGAGCTAAAATTAGCATGTTTAAAGTGATTTTCATGCTTCCAGGGGCTCGAAAGTTAAATAAATACCATTTGGAGGCAATTAATGTTCGAGCAAAAACGGCTGATTTTAGACAAAAGAGATAACACCCCCCCATTACGTCATGCTTCAGAAATGTGGAAAATGGTCCGTTTTCAAATGTTTTATTTTTGAACGTCAGTTCACATTTGTA